>NW_013668585.1:35699-36954 GCF_000517525.1 Limulus polyphemus
ATTTATAGCGTGTGTTATAAAGGTTGTTAAGTTTAAAGTGACTGTGGAAATTAAGTGTATTACAAAATTTGTAACGAGAAAGAATAAACTAGTTTTAATCAAGAAGGGACTTGTATCGCTGAAGTCACTCGGTAAGAATTTTTACCGGAAATTATCAAACAAGCAGATACGTAACAATACTTACATGCTTAACCATCTCTTAGTTGTCAGCAAAACCTCATTATATTTTAAGGACTGAATCCACATTTTATGTATAAATATATAAAGAGAATATCCTTTAAGTTTATTTTGACTATCTTCCAGATAGCTGTTTCTTATAAGCCCTACTGGATCTCTTATTTGTTTTTAAACGAATCCCTAGCTCTCTTGTAGCTTTGTAAATCTTCAAATCTATCTGTCAATTTACACTTGAGTACTTATCCCTAATCTTCTCCTTTATATCTTTAGTAAGTGAATTAGGCTTGGCTTTCTATGTTATCATTTTCATCTTTTAAGGAAATACATTTCTTTAATTAACTCTCTCTCGCTACAGGATTTCCTGTGGTTAGGGGTCAAAGGGCATTTCATCACATTTGTAGACTTACATTCAAAATTTTATTGATTTACTATTCTATGAATGTTTGGTATCACATTGTACATTATAATTCAAATTTCAGTTTTATACATTAGTTAAATTCTTATTTTAAAATTAATTATTAAAAAAAATCCTAAATTTGATTGTTTTATGTGTCACGTGGTACGTTGAATACGTGGTATGTACGTTGAATAGAGCTTTGGTTCAAATTAGATGTTTATGAAGTTTATAGTTTCTTACAAATTAGAAACTCAAATTACCGATATTGACAAGCTAGAATATAAAATAAGAAACTCCTATCTTTTCTACTTGCTGAGATATTGCTACATTTAGTGAATCAAACACAGTGGCCCCGTCCACCTCTTTCAATTTTTAAAATACTTGCTTACGTACATCTACTTCTGTCTATGACGTGTGAATAACCAATCGAAAGCTGACAGTGTCCCACTAGTGGTTTTGTCAGTCTCTATAAGATGGGAAGTTCCCAAGATTATTTCTTTGTCTTGAATCACCGAAAGATGTGGTAAGTGAAAATGTTGTCCGAAGAACAATATTTTTTTTACTCAAATACAGTTTAGTTAATAATCCTGTTAAATTAAAAGTGGAATTCTGCATTACTGATAGAGTAATTTATAATATTTGTTTATTTCAAAATGAATATATAAAACCTAATAATTATTT
>NW_013668585.1:37876-59335 GCF_000517525.1 Limulus polyphemus
TCATTGTTGATGTCACAAGTGGGGTACCTCAGGGCTCAGTGTTGATGTCACAGGTGGGGTACCCCAGAGCTCATTGTTGGGACCTTTTCTAATGTTGATTTACATCAGTGATATAGATGAATTGTGTTAGTATGCTGATGATATTAAAGCCTTGTGTATTGTTGGCTGTGTGGATGCTGCTGCTTTATGAAAGGATTTGGATTATTTGGTCAGTTGGGCAAATAAATAGCAGATGGGCTTTAATTATAACATGTAGGTTATCATAATTTGAATTATAAGTATAGTTTGGATGGGAATAACTTTAATAGTGTTATGAAGGAAAGTGATCTTGGTGTAATAGTTGATCAGTCTCTAAAGCCATCCAAGCAGTGTTCTGTTGCTAGTTGTAGGGCAAATAGGATTTTAGGTTGTATCTACAGAAAGATTGAATACTAGTGTAAAGAGGTTATAATTTTGTTGTTCAGGTCACTGGCTAGGCCACATTTGTAATATTTTGTTCAGTCTTGAACTCCTTACCTTTGGAAGGACATTGAATTGTTGGAAAGAGTTAGAGAGAAGAGCTACTAGGATGGTACGTGGGATGGAAAGGTTATCATATGTGACAACAGGCTAAGATCTCTGATTTTTTTCTTTTAAAGAAAGAAGAGTTAGAGAAGATCTTGTTGATATGTTTAAGAGTTAAGGGAATAACAGTTTTTATAAACATGTTACATAGATAATGTTTAGTGTAGATGCTTTTCATATCTGATTGGTAGGACTTCAACTTAGTTTTACTTTTCTAACAGGCTGGTTGGCTTTTGGTTGTAAGTGCAGTAAGTTTAAGGGAAGGCATGATAAACATTTAAGTAATCAGGTCTGGATTTAAGTTGTTTTTTCAAATGTATGGGAAGTCTTGACAGATCAACAGGCCCCTTGTTGTCCTTAAATGAATTATCAGTGGATTGGACAGTCTTGATAGACCAACTGGCCCCTTGTTGTCCTTAAATGAATTCTCAGTGGATTAATGTTACAAGTGGATGGGACAGTCTTGACAGACCAACAGGCCCCTTGTTGTCCTTAAATGAATTATCAGTGGATTGGACAGTCTTGATAGACCAGCTGGCCCCTTGTTGTCCTTAAATGAATTCTCAGTGGATTAATGTTACAAGTGGAGTACCCCAGAGTTTTGTTCTAGGTTTTTTTGCTATTTCTGATTTTCTTTGATGGCATTGGTAAAAGAAGTACATTTATTAAGTTTGCAGATGATATTAAATTAATTGGTGATTCCACTAAAGTTATTACAACATAAGTTGTTCTTATAGTCTTGTAAGGAAAGCTCTGAGTGAAGCTGTTGAGGTAAAAGATCTGAGCATAGCTGTTACAATCTCCTAAACCTTCTATACAATATGCATTAGCCCTATGTGCACAGGTGAGAGCCAAAGTGTGCATCTGCTGACTTTGTACAAAGTGCTATTCAACACAGTATAATGCATTTGATGTCAGAGTTATCAACATTTTACATTACCCCTACATTGTTGATTTTGCAACTGTTCATATTAAAGTAGAGAAAATACCAGATACATTATACATTGATACTTAAGAAAAACATTAGATATGTATTTAGGATGTTGTAGATGTTAAGCAGATAACATTTCCAAATTGTATGATAGACTAAAGTATTTTCATTGTTCACATGAACATCACTTTGCACTGTGATTTGTCTAAGTCAGACTGACTTTGGTATTTTATAGACATACTTTTAGCACAAAAATTTAGTAAGAAATTAAGGTATCATAACTAAACTATTTCTTTATCTTTATCAACAAAAGTTGAATTTAATGTAAACTAACAGCTCATACAATATCATTACACAAGATTATATTTATTAGCAGAGAAATACTTTTTTAGAAAAATGTACAAATATTCAAGGTACTTTTATTTGCTCCAAAAAAAACAAAAATCTACAAGTTTTGCTTCGTGGCTCTTCTTAATATAGGTATAATAAAAACTTAGTATCTGAAAGAAAGATATTATATTAATTTATCTGTTTATAAGCATTTTGCAAAAAAATCACATTAAAAATATTTAAATGTCAATAAAAAATGGATTTATTAACATTAACATAAATCACTTTGATAGCCAATGAAAGAATCATAGCTCACACTTGGAGCAAAACTGTATTACTAAAAGTGTTCTTCTGGTGGAAGTAAAAATTAAAATATGATTATATTTTTATACTGGTTCTTTCTATTTCTAGAACAAGAGTTTGACAAAGCAATTGATTTCTACACCCAGGCCATAGAGCTCAATCCAACTGTTTCCGTCTACTATGGAAATCGAAGCTTTGCTTACTTGAAAAGTGAATATTTTGGCTCTGCTCTAAATGATGCTTCAAAAGCTCTTGAGCTTGACAAGAACTATGTTAAGGTAAAGTTTATTAATTAATGAAGGTGTTTAAAGTTGTGTTTAGAAAAGGATCTTGTGAACATTGAATAGTAATTTCACTGTTTTTTCATATTTTTAATGGGTGTTGGTTATAGATATGTAACGAGGTAAATAAACTAGGATCAAGTAGAGTGTTTAATGTTATTTTATAGTCGTCATTTAAAGTTTTTTTATCACTGAAGCTAAATAATACAATGAAATGGACTGTTTTATTAACTATTCTATTTAACCCTGTATATACTAGTAAGTCAAAGTGCAAATGTCATGACCTTTTTACAGAGTTACACTCAAAATTTAATTACTCTATTTTATTATCAATGTACATCACTGAGCTTTGCATTAAAGAGTTGTTTGTAATTCAAATGTTAATATGATATAAATGTCCAAAACATACTTACCTATTACTCGACTGCCTGGGTTTTTTCTTTGCCCATCTAAGCATTAGTCTGATTTTTTCTCTCTTGCTCCAGTTTTTATAACCCATTCAATTGCTCTTGGTGATACTTGTCTTGAGATACTTTCCACCTACATCAATGTGTCCTCTATTCTGGTACTGTATATAAGCACCCCCATCAAATAATTCTATCACTTTTTGAGACTTGATACCATCCCAGAAATGAGGTGTTCCCTAAGACCTCCTAGAAGCTTACCAGGTGATATTACGATATTATGCTGGACTGCCACTTCTGGATGATCAAGCTAAAGGGGATCCTGCCCGTTCCTGCCAATCAGTGGATTGAATAAATTGGGATTCAGTTTGCTTTTAAAAATTTAGGGAACATTGGTTCACCTATTGCACTATTTCTCAGGACTCACCAATGGGCATTACCCTGCAGATACTACTAGTGGAGCTATGGATTCTTTACCCCACCTGGTTTCCAGCCACTGGGGTGGTGGACAGAGGCTTTTCCTCCAGTGTGTTAGAGTGGAGAAGAGGGCAAAGTTGGGGCCCTCATACCTAGGTCCCTGGATGTTTTTCCCTAGGTGTTGGTAGGAGCGATTCCAGTCTATGCAGAAACCTACTCATAATACCTGTTCAGATTTGATGCTCAGCTATCTGGTTGGTGTGTGCATGGCCCTTCTCTTTGATCAATATCAGTTCAGTATATTGTTCATGGAAGGAGGTCCACTATATCCTTGTAATTCCAAACACAGAGTGGTCCCATTCCTGGTACTTGGTTGAGCACAGTTGTTCCACGTTCTCCTCATAATTCTGGGGGCAGGTGGGGAGTGAGAATGAATGTTCATAATTCAAGACTGGATGAGTTCTGTTTCTTTAGTTGAATAAGGCATACATGTCATTCATAGCCTGTTGCCTTTTGGGCTTCTTCAAGTGGAGGAGAAGTTTTGTCCACTTTGGTGATGCTTACCTTCTCATCATGATTCCAGTGGTTCAGAATGCATCACTCTATGGCTACAGGTTGGATCCAATCAAGAGTATATCTATATATAATGTTGTGGTTCAATTGCCCTAGCCATCAACATGGGATATAGGGGCCAATACCCCTAAATTCCAACCTCAAGTAGTTGAACCTCGGCCATCTGTATGCGGCTGGCTTATAGTGATGATTCCTTATGTACAGTTCCATCCTTGATACAGAAACCAAGTTCAGGGTGAAGAACATACCTGTTCTGGATGTAGTGTGGTTCCCCCATTCGGGTACCACTCTTATATTGGTACATCCATGATATATGCAGGTGCTTTCTGTATGGTTCATGTCCTCACTGACCCCTCCACCTTCTCATTGTGGATTCTAGTTATAAGTGGCAGCAGAGGTACATATGTTTTGGAAGTTAACATTTTCCTAAATTGAAATTTTCCTAAATTTCCAATAATACTCACCTCTGCTGACACTCTCCTGCCCTTCCTTCCCGGAGGATCATACTGTCTTCACCTAAGTTCATCAGACCAGATGGAATCTTGTACACCCCTGATCTATGAACGGGACACATGACATCAATGTGAGAAATTGATCGACCGATCCAGAAACCTGATTTCTGGTATCATAAAGATGTCTTTGTAATGTAAACCATCTCACTCAAAGCCAAACTGACAGAAACCGCCCCTAGTGCAATAACATCCTCGGTATAATAAAATTGAGGGATAGCGTAAGAGGAAGAACCATATTAATCTGCAAGTACCTCTATCGTGACCCACAACACAGATGGAGAAATAAGAGTATAATTGAGCGAGGAAACAGAGATACCTGTAATACATGTGTGATGACGAGAAAACAGACAACTGTTATACATGTGTGATGATGAGGAAACAGACAACTGTTATACATGTGTGATGATGAGGAAACAGACAACTGTTATACATGTGTGATGATGAGGAAACAGACAACTGTTATACATGTGTGATGATGAGGAAACAGAGACACCTGTAATACATGTGTGATGACGAGGAAACGGAGACACCTGTAATACATGTGTGTGATGACGAGGAAACGGAGACACCTGTAATACATGTGTGTGATGACGAGGAAACAGAGACAACTGTAATACATGTGTGATGACGAGGAAACAGACAGCTGTAATACATGTGTGATGACGAGGAAACAGACAACTGTTATACATGTGTGATGATGAGGAAACAGAGACAACTGTAATATGTGTGATGACGAGGAAACAGAGACACCTGTAATACATGTGTGATGATGAGGAAACAGAGACACCTGTAATACATGTGTGATGACGAGGAAACAGAGACAACTGTAATACATGTGTAATGACGAGGAAACAGAGACAACTGTAATACATGTGTGATGACGAGGAAACAGACAACTGTTATACATGTGTGATGATGAGGAAACAGAGACAACTGTAATACATGTGTGATGACGAGGAAACAGAGACAACTGTAATACATGTGTGATGACGAGGAAACAGACAACTGTTATACATGTGTGATGATGAGGAAACAGAGACACCTGTAATACATGTGTGATGACGAGGAAACAGTGACACCTGTAATACATGTGTGATGACGAGGAAACAGAGACAACTGTTATACATGTGTGATGATGAGGAAACAGTCACCTGTAATACATGTGTGATGACTTATGTTGACTGGTTCAGTTCTAAATCTGAAACACAGCCACTGGGAACCAACATCCATGTGGGGTAAGATGAGGGATCTGAATCAAAGGGGTGAACTGCAATTGATGGTTCACCCGAAATTGAAAACCTCCCTTTGGTAAACCCATTCAGAGGTGTAGCATCAGATTAGAGGACATATCATCATGTACACCAACAGAATACCACTGCCCTACTCTCAACAGAATGGTTTCCTCATTATATGTATAGTTTATCATTATCAAATTCAGAAGGATGCCTCCATGGTCCACCACCCCAGTGGCTTGTAACTGGAATGTGGTAAGGACTCGCATTCTCCCCTGGATGAAAAAGAGGGAAGGAAATGAGGTGGAAAGTCTGGAGGAATGTCAGCACCAGAGACAGTGCGACAGGTAACAATGAAAACCCTATTTTGAAAAGTAGACCACTACTGATTTATTCAATCTAAGGAATAGCAGGGATGGGCAGTTATCCCCTTCTGCTTTACCCATGAGGTCCATGGGTAAGTACGGTCCGGAACAGGTATATTAATGAAGCAAATATATCGTGAGGACAAACCTACAAATAATCTTGTGCAACACCCCATCTCAATAGTGTACATTTAGTGGCAATAGAAATGGTAATTGTTAAGTCATCATGGCCTTACAGTGTGGATTTGACTATTTTTAAGTATACTTGGTCAAGCATTACTCACCACAGAGCAGGATCCAGACAGTGTAAAAAATGAATAAATGAAAAGCCCCTGATAAAGAAGAGATATAGATATAAAAATTAACTTACCTAGTCTGACCAAAGTCTGATGAATGGCTACAGGCAGAAGACGATAACCCGAAGATGAAGATACAGCGATTCAATGTAGATAGTGAGATCTGAACATGTGTGGGGTAGTCCACATGCCCAAATGAAGAATTTCCTCCAAGAGACTATGGAGATGAGATGCCAAGGAGTAGAACCAAAAATTGATTGAGTTGGGACAAACTGATCCCAGACTGCCAGTCTCTGGTTTTATTTGGTACTACAAACAGTCTGGAATAAAAACCTGGAGAAGGATGATTGACAGGTTCAATGGCTTGCTGGAAGAGAAGATCTTGTACCACCTCGGACAGATGCTGACTGGAGGTAGGATCCCGAAATAATGGAAAGGAAATGGGTATTTGAGATAACAGGGGAGGGGAAAGAAATTGTGTAACAAGTCCCTCAATTAAAACCTGAATAACCCATAGATCTGTGGCAAAAGGTTATCAAAGGGGAACAAAATCAGACAAGCCAGATCCCAATTGACCAGAACCCACCGGGTAGTCACCAATACTGTTAGCGAAGTGTCTATCTGTGTCGAATAAAAAGACAAGATGAGAAACCCCTGGAAGTGAAACAGTAATAAGCTCAGAATGCGACAAACAATCCACTAAAAAAGAAAGAGTAGCGTGCTGTCACACTGACTCCACATGGGATTCCAAAGTCTCAGGAATATTACTAAAAACATACCATTGAAGAAAAGGAGCTATATACAAGTCATGGAGATAAGGAGGTGGTAAATGAACCTGGGACAAGGCTGCATTCCTCTCCAGGAGATTCCAACAACAGAGAAACCATGTGTGTAAGGCTAGAGCTGATGAAAACAAATGTGCCAACGTGGAGGTAATCATGGAGAGGCAATCCATCGAAAAACCCTCAGGATCTCTGTTGATTGCCTCGGAAAGGAGGTGGATAGTAGACAAATACCATAGGTGAGTCGATAGGGTAAGACAATTGGAAAATTGGGTATGGGATAAATGAACAGGATGATCGGGGTCTGCTCCCACACACAGGCAAAATTGATTCTAACTGTTGAGAGTCGAGATATGGACATTCAGCCTGATGGTAGGCAAAGGCAGACTGATCTGAAACCCTTAACCATCTGAGAAACAAAATCCTTAGCATGAACCCTAATATCTGGGAAAGGGGGGAAAAACCAAATACTGAGAAGAGGCGGTATCATGTAACAAAGAAGGTCGGGGTTATACGAAGTCTGGGAAATGGATAAAATAAAACATAGATGAGAAATTGCATCTATAAAAAGCTGTATAAGCGGCAGATAAAGGCTGTCAAAATCCTCATCAAATCGAACAGGTTTGGTATATTCAGGAGGAATTGGGGCAAGATCAAGAGAAGCAGGTTGACTCATATAACAATCAAGCTCACGACGGATGATAGCCGATAAATCCAAAGTTGAGTCACTTCCACTTGTATCCTGTGTGAGTGTGCTAGTAGAAGGTAAGATATCTGAAGCGGTAACTTGAACTTCGGAATAACTTGTGTACAATTGAAAATTTAACACACGTTTCACAAAAAAAAATAATTAAAATCTGGATAAATAAGTTATCTGAAAAGTTGTTAATTGTTGAAGAAAAACAATCTACTTTGGAATAGTAACTACAAAAAAATCACGAAGTTGATTAAATGCAAAAACAAAATTTCTTGACATGAGTATTGCCAAACAAGAAGTGATAGTTCAGTAGAAAAGATTAGAGGGAGTCACATGCATCAGAAGAGTGTCGCACCGCACTCTTATTGGTGGAGAGTTGTTACATGATGATTTCATGTGAGACACATTTGAATCAGTCGATTGTAAGGTATTTTGGAGCTCACAGCTTGTGGCATGCAAAACAAAATGTTTTGCATGTAGAGGGCAGCACTGAATGAGAATAATACTGGCTCTTAGTGGGAAGAAATCTATGCAGACCAATGCCTAGATGGGAAAAGGAAGAAACCCTGGCATTCAAATAATAGCTGTAGTGTGAGAACAGGTAAGTATTATTGGAAATACATTTTTGATATTGAAAAATGTTAACATTTTGTGGTCTCAAGGGTGGTCAGAGTAATCAAGCCTGTTTTTCTAGCCAGTAAGCTATAAATTAATTATTGTAGATTGGGCCTTTTTGGCATTATTTCTTGTAAGTAAGCTACAAATACTGTTAAGTAATTACAGTAGTTTATATTGTTCAATTTGGAATTATTTCTAGCTGCTCAGCTTGAAGTATTAGACTGGGCTGGATGTATTAAAAATAGTTGAGGTTTTATGGTATTCTGGGCTGGATGATTGACTTTTATATAAAGTGTCTTGTTCTTGAGTGACAGTTTGTATACTAACAGTTATTTGATGTTTAGTTGAGAAACTTATTAATTGTTAAATATGTTCTTTTGCTCTAACATCTATTGTCTTGGATTTGTTTTCCTTTCATTATAGTGAGGTAGGTTGAAATTTTCAGTTTTCTTTCTTATGAAACTACTAGAAAAGTGATGTATTGTGTAGTTTTAAGTTTGAAACTACAGTGCAATGTCAAGTAATTGTAAATAGATGATAGGTTGTTTGGTTAGACTAGTTATAGTAGAATTAATTTAGCAGTATAGTGTGAACATTTATATTCTTTCTCTGGTACTGACATTTTATCAAGTATCTATTACACATGTATATTTTAAGGTTTTGGAACAATCAGAATTCTAATTCAGTAATTTATTTTATAGCCAAACCTGGCTTCTACCACATTCTATTCCTCCCTTCTCTCCTGGCTTCTTCCACATTCCATTCCTCCCATCTCACTTGGCTTCTATCACATTCCATTCCTCCCATTTCACTTGGCTTCTGTTACCTCCCATTCCTCCCGGCTTCTATCACATTCCATTCCTCCCAACTCTCCTGGCTTCTATCACATTCAATTTCTCCCAACTTTCCCGCCTTCTATCACATTCTATTTCTCCCATCCCACCTGGCTTCTATCACATTCTATTTCTCCCATCCCACCTGGCTTCTATCACATTCTATTCTCCCATCTCACCTGGCTTCTTTCACATTAAGTTCCTTCCATCTCACTTGACTTCTATTACATTACATTCCTCCTATCTCTCCTGGCTTCTAATCATATTCCATTCCTCCTATCTCTCCTGGCTTCTAATCATATTCCATTCCTTCCATCCCACCTGGCTTCTATCACATTCTGTTCCTCCCATCTCACTTGGCTTCTATCACATTCTATTCCTCCTATCTCTCCTGGCTTCTATCACATTCTGTTCCTCCCATCTCACTTGGCTTCTATCACATTCTCTCCTGGCTTCTATCACATTCTGTTCCTCCCATCTCACTCGGCTTCTATTACATTATGTTCCTCCCATCTCACTTAGCTTCTATCACATTCTCTCCTCCCATCTCTCCTGGCTTCTATCACATTCTGTTCCTCCCATCTCACTTGGCTTCTGTTACATTAAATTCCTCCCATCTCACTTGGCTTCTATTACATTATGTTCCTCCCATCTCACTTGGCTTCTGTTACATTAAATTCCTCCCATCTCACTTGGCTTCTATTACATTATGTTCCTCCCATCTCACTTGGCTTCTATTACATTAAATTCCTCCCATCTCACTTAGCTTCTATCACATTCTATTCCTCCTATCTCACTTAGCTTCTATCACATTCTATTCCTCCTATCTCACTTAGCTTCTATCACATTCTATTCCTCCTATCTCTCCTGGCTTCTATCATATTCTATATTTCTTCCATCCTATCTGGCTTCTATCACATTCTGTTCCCTCTATCTCACCACAAAGTATCTCACTCATGAATCTGTAGGATCTTTTGGAGTTACAAGAGAAAGACATCAAACATCACAATATTAGTAATGTAATCTTATTAAATCAGTCTTATTTTCTGATTCTCCAGGGCTACTATCGTCGTGCTGGTGCATACATGTCTCTTGGAAAATTCAAGCTAGCATTAAAAGATTTTGAAATGGTAAGTGTAGTGTAGAGTAAATTATTTCAACTCTGTAATAGAATATTGACTGGTAGTGTTTTCCTTTTGGTGTATTTACCTTATTTCTTACTCATAGCTGTGGTAGTGTCTCAACCTAGTTATAAAAGTACACTATCAATAGTCACAGAGAAATGACAAGAAACATTGCTACAGTGGACTCTCATTAATGCCAAAAGGAATTATTGGAATTTAAAATTTGTAAAGAACTTCCATTTAAAAAATCCTTTATGTGACATTGATGCTGTTAGAACCACCTACCCATCAAGAATGCATTTTGCAGAAAAATGTGCAAAAGTTATTAATTTTTTCCAAAATTGAATCACATTGTAAACTTTTTTCAACTCACCTACATCTCATAAAAGATGTGTAACACTAAAATTGGTGTTTCCATTAGATACCTAATGGTTGAAGCAGAGAGCTGTTTAGGTTTTGTTGTTTTTTTTTTTGTTCAAGGACATTAAGTTTTCCATTTAATTAAGTAAACGTTTTCAGTTCACCAGAAAACACTGAAGCATGCAAATGATAAGATAATGAAGACAGATAGATTTTGGTTAGGTTTCTACTCAAGTAAAAAACAAAAATACATGGCCTCATTACAAAAACGTAATATGCAAAATAATGGTGGTGAAGTTACAAGTTAAGCAAAATCAAAAATACATCAAAGTTGTGTTATCACAATGAAATGTTGAGTTAAGTTTTGGATTGTTTAATTGGGCTGTGTGTTGTTTTAATTTTGATTTAAGTAAAGGGTTAACTGGGCCAAGAGTTGTATTCACAATCAACAGTAATAACCTTCCCAAGTCTAGTCCTTGATTGTGAATACAACTCTTGGCCCAGTTAACCCAGTACAGACTTGGGAAGGTTATTACTGTTAGTCCTTGATTGTGAATACAACTCTTGGCCCAGTTGACTCAGTACAAACTTGGGAAGGTTATTACTGTTAGTTTTTGATTGTGAATACAACTATTGGCCCAGTTAACCCAGTACAGACTTGGGAAGGTTATTACTGTTAGTCCTTGATTATGAATACAACTCTTGGCCCAGTTAACCCAGTACAGACTTGGGAAGGTTATTACTGTTAGTCCTTGATTGTAAATACAACTCTAGGCCCAGTTAACCCTTTACAGACTTGGGAAGGTTATTACTATTAGTCCTTGATTGTAAATACAACTCTAGGCCCAGTTAACCCTTTACAGACTTGGGAAGGTTATTACTGTTAGTACTTGATTGTTTTCCTTCTCACTGTTGAAGAACAACAAAATTGCAAACAAAATTATGACAAACATTACCAACTAGTTTCTAATTTTGGCTTAAAAAAATCCTATAATTAATTAATTTTTTTATCATTATTTGTGTTATGCAATTTCTGAAATTATGTTGTGAAACTTTTTGAAAAAAGAATACCAAAATTCTCTTTAATCCTAGTTTCAATTTTGTTTTGTTGTTGATTAGAAATTTCTATTATACGCATCCAGTCAGTTTCAATTTGATTAATTTGCATGAACAAATTTCTTTGGGAACTTTATTTTGTCAGTTGTAGTAGTCACAAAAAACCATCTGTACACGATGTAATAAAGAGGTAGTAGTCTGTTAGAAACTGCATCTATGTGATAAAGTAGAGGTAGGAGCCTTTAAGAAACATCTCAACACAATATAGTATTATTTTTATGATTTCATTGCCTATTCACAGTGAATTCAAGCCTTATATTAATTATGGATATAATATTTTATGGTTTTTTGTTTTAGTTAATGCAGTTTTTAGTATGTTTAGTAAGTTTTGGTGTCTGCTTATGTGTTGGAAGTATTAACTTTGAAGGAGGACAAAATTAATATGTTAGAAGTGTTAACTTTGAGGAAGGACAGAAGTAACATGTGATAAGTTAGAAGTGTTAACTGTGAGGGAAGACAAGTAACATGTAATAGCTTAGAAGTGTTAACTGTGAGGAAAAACAGAAATAACATGTGATAGATAAGAAGTATTAATTGTGAGGAAAAACAAGTAACATGATAGATAAGAAGTGCTAATTTTGAGGGAAAACAGAAGTAAGATGTAATAGATTAGAAGTGTTAACTGTGAGGGAAGATAGAAATAACATGTAATAGATTAAAAGTGCTAATTTTGAGTAAAAACAGAAGTAACATGTAATAGCTTAGAAGTGCTTGGAAAGTAAACACATTCTTCACTGTTTATGTTTAATAGCAATGTAAAGACATTTATTCTGATATGATGCCATACCTCACATAATAGCTCAGTTTGAATTATGAATTCAGAATTTAATGTACAACTACTAATGTTGTTACTACTGCCATCGAACCTCAACCTGCAGTTTCTTGGGGTTTGGGCTTCACTTTCCCTGCTGAGGTTTCAGTCTTAGTTCTCCATGAGTTGGAGTCCATCATGCGGCCTACTGTGTCTTCTTACCCAAGACTGGACATACCATTTCCTAGGGAACCTGATCAGGACAAAGAGGATTTGGAAAGCCAGTTCCCACTTCCTTCCTTTGCTGTGCTATCTTATCACACCTGTGGAAACTCCCTGACCTTATTCTACATTCCTCAATATGTTCCTCAGTATGTTATCTTTTGGCTGTATCCCCTGTGTCTTATGATTCCTCAACTTTCCTTCTGCATGCCATTCCTTCCTCAGATTACCTTTTTTTAACCACCCTATTCAGATAACAGGGTCCATGCTGATCAATTTCAAACACAAGTAAGTTCTGGGATCCGCGTGCTTTGTCCCTCTCATGCCTCTGATTCCTCCGCATTTGTGTATCATCATTCAGAATTTCTATTTCTAGACTCACAGATCTTAGAGTCTTTGCTTCAGGTGTGGGGATCTGACCATGATATTACTGTGAGGTTTTCTCAGGCCAAGTTTTTCCCTTCTCTGTTTGATTCTCACCACCCTCCTGTGTTACCTCTCCTCTATCTATCTCCTACCTGTTCCCTTGAGGAGTTTTCAGTGAATACATTCTTCCTCTGCCCTTTCCCTAAAAACTTTGACTCCTGTGTTGTTAGGATTTCCCAGGTTGGGATGCATTCTTAGCTCATGTGCACCTGCCTACTTCTTATTTTGGGTGACCTTTGTATGGATCCATTTTTGTACTAGTTTGTCTTTGGAGATCTTTCTGACTCATTGTAATCCAAGATGGAGGCTGCTTGTAATCACTCCTCTTTTTCCTTCTTGGTCTCTTGTCTTTTGCAGTCTTCGCCTGCTTTCGTTCCTGTATCTCACCCTCCTCCTTCCTTCCATTTGCCTGTCTTTCTCTCCTGAATCTTGGTGGCTCTTTGTCAGATTGCTCATTGCTGGTCTCCCACTGCCAATAGTACAGGTGACTATAAGATTGGTGCTGGCACAGTTGGGGAATATTTGGCCAGGTTTTTACACTTATGGAGTGCTTTTACCATGGATCCTTGGGTGCTTCAGATGTTATCCGAAGGACTACCTTTGTTTTCTAACCCCACCTCCATTGCCCCCACATCCCATTCCCTTCCCTCCTCCTGGGGATCCACTTTCCTGCCAGTGTCTATCCAAAGTGGTTCAAGATCTTCTTCACAAGGATGCTGTTGAACCCACCAGTCACCCTTCTCTGGATTTCTATTCTTGGTTCTTCATAGTTTCAAGGAATGCAGAGGACTGACATCCTGTCATAGATTTCCCCAATCTCAACTGTTTCAGCAACCTTCCTCATTTCACCATGAGGTCTTTTCTCATTCTTCAGTGGGTCTCTGGATGTAAAATATGAATGCCTTGGATGCTTATCTTCACATTTCTATTTTTTCAACATCCAGATGTTACCTTCATTTTGTCCAAAACAGTTGAGTATGTCTATTCTACAATCTTCCATTTTGTCTGGCTTCTGCACCCTATGTATTCTGCCAGGTGGTCAGGGCCTATGCCTTTATTCATTGTCATGGTATGCAGTTTCACCATTATATGGATGACTAGCTGCTTTTAGCTCCATCCCATCCCAACAAACATTTCACATGCAAACACATTTACTGCTCTGAGAGGCTGCTTGTGTGGGTTGGCTAGTCCAGTTGGGGAAATCCTTTCTCATTCTGACCTAATACCTCATCCATTTGTGAGTATTCTTCAGCTTCTCTTTCAGTCAGGCCCAGCTTTCCCCTCTCTGGTTGAGATCAATGGATGTATTAGTTCTCAAAGCTCAGTCCTCTCCTTCTCTCAATGCATGTAAGATTCTATCTTTTTTGGGGACTTGGGCTTCCATTGAAGCCCTAATTCCCTTTATTTGTACTCACCTGCATATTTTTCAGTGGGCATTGCATGTTCAGTGGAATCTTGCTCAGGATCCCCTGGACTCTATTATCCTTCTTTCTTTCTCACTACGTGTCAATTTAGACTGGTTGCTCGACAGGGACAACACCATGGTTGGCCCTTTCTCTTCTGTCTCACCATCTCAATTTGCATCTTTTTACAGATTCTTCTTTGATGGGTTGGTGGGCATTTATGGATTCCCAGGAGATCATAGGTCATTGGTCTTTGGTTGAATAGCTCTGCACATCAATCTTTTGGAGTTACTTGTTGTTTATTGAGCTTTGGATTGTTTCCTACCTTTACCAAGAGACAAATTAGTTGTGATCCATTCAGACAATTCCATCCTTGTCTCTTACATCAGTCAACAAGAGGCCACTCATTCACGTTCATTTTCTTTTTGAGTATTGGTACTCCTTTTCTGGGTCCATTCATATCACATACACCTACTGGCATGTCATTTCCTGGGTGCTCTGAATCTTGTTGTGGAATGCTTTTCTCGTTTTGACAAGATTTTTCTGTGTTTTATCCCTTATTCAAACCATTCCATGTCAAATCCTTCTCACTGCCCCATTTTTGCCTGCTCAACCATGGTTTCCTGTCCTTACCTTCCTTCAGTCATATCCTCTATTACCACTTCCATTTTCCTGTTCCCTTCTCCAGCAACTTTAGTTGTCTGTGTTTGATCCCATCATTACCACATTCTGGCTTCATGTGTGGCATTTGTCCAGTTACTTGCAATTACTTGTTGTATTCCCCCTTCCTACTGTCACCTAGATATCGGGTTTCCAGGTGTTGGTTATGTACTGGGTCTACACATACATACCCTGGCTAGGATGGTGGGACAGAAGCCATTTTCTCTTCTGCTTCCTAGTCTTGAGATGAAAACAATAGGGACCCTCTTGCTGCTGCAGACTGGATGATAAATACCTTATGCCACCTGGCTTTGGACTGGATTTGACCCACCAAATATGGTCTGCTGCACCCTAGTCATTCTACACCATTTGGCATATCCAATTACACATTGGATGTGTGTCCTTTCCACCTGACTTAGCAACACATATCTTCACAATGGGCAAAGAGTATACTTGGTACAGATGTGGTGCAGTCTCCCATTTGTGTATCCCTCTACATTGAGGTTTCACACTCCATGGGCTCTCTTCATATGTTTTCTGAAGGGTGATTATTTAGGTAACTTTTGCACTGATCCCTTCACCAGTTCAATGCAGGATTCTAGGTATTATGTGAGAGGAGGTAAGGTATCATACCATAAGTTATAATTTTTCTATCATTAAAATGTATTTCCAACATACTTATCTCTTCTCACACTTCCACCATTCCTTCCAACTTCTGGTGCTTCTTTTTTGCCTAATCTCAAACTGAAGATTAAGTTCTACAGTATAGTGGGAATTAGCTGTGCTATTGGTGGAGGGTTGTCTCATTCTCATTTGCATTCTACAACATAGCAATGCCACATAGACAAACGGGAGTTTAGTTGGGAGCCTCGAGGCTAGTGACAAGTTAAAATTGCACATATAGAGGGCAGCACTGAATGAGAAAAGCTATTACGTGAGAGAAGGTAAGTGTCTGAAATACATTTTCAGTGTAGGGAACTTATAATTTCCTGTTGTGTTCTCTAGGTTACAAAAGCATGTCCGAATGACAAAGATGCCAAAATGAAGTTCACTGAGTGTAATAAGATTGTTAGAAGGATGGCATTTGAGAAAGCAATAGCAGTGGATGACTGTAGGAAGTCTGTAGCTGATACTATAGATCTAGAAAACATGTGTAAGTATGTAATATAAGGATGTTTCTTGCAGTAGTATAACATTATTGCCTGATGAAGGCTCCCCTAAAAGGGCCAAAAACCTGCAAATAAAAGTATTTTAATGTAGAGAAAAGTCCGTGTATAATTTTACATATCAATTTATGTACATTATGAGTTTTAAAAAACAATCAGAAACAGTCATCTTGTGAAATTATATACAAATCTCTGGAAAAAAGGGAAAATTTGTTTTGGGAATCATATTTGTGTGTAATTTCATGACTAGTTTTTTAACCTTAATTTCACAGTTGTCTATTTGGAAGAGAAATGTATTTTATCTTTTTTTAGGTATAGAGGAAGATTATACCGGACCTCAGCTTGAAAATGGAAAAGTAACAGACAGTTTTATTAAAGAGCTCATGCAGAACTTTAAGGATGGCAAAAAACTTCATAGGAAATATGCTTATAAGGTGTGTGACCTGAATTGGTAATATCTATAATTTTTGTCTTATTTGAGACAATACAATAGTCACATTGCTACTAATGAGCTTATATATATGGTCTTCCAAAAGCTGTTTTTCTGAATCTATATGTTCAAGAAACAGTTAAAGAAAGTAAAGAAAATATTCAAACAAAAAGTATTGTACTGAAAAAATTTTTATCAACAATTACTAAAAAAGTGACATACTCACCAAGATTCAAACCTTGTGATTTACAGCTTAGCCTCTCATCCATGCTACCATTCATCTTTGGTTTTTACAGTTGTTATTGAGAAGAATTTTTGCTTTTGTATAATCTGTCTGTTCGGACAAAGTAATCGTGACTTGAGACTTGTTTTACTTGGATTATTTTAGATCCTTCTTGATGTTAAAGAAATGTTTAAGAAGCAGCCATCTCTTATTGATATCCATGTACCAGATGTAAGTATAAGTCTGTTAGCTATGAGCCAAATAGTGTATAAAGTTGACTGTGTAGCCATAGTATACACTCTCTCTCTAGGTATGCTGATCTCTACTTTCTGTAAACAGTGCTGTCTAAGCCTTAGTATTTTTCACATTCAGTACCAGTCTGAGAGAAGTTGTGACCCATTCCTATCTTAACAGTAATTTGTGCTTGTTTTAACAATATTGTTTATATAAATCAACATGTTGTTGTTGTACCCCTGAACATATTAGATACACTGTCATTTACATCACATATCTGAACATTATTATCTATACGTATAACATCTGTGCTTGTTTTAACAACATTGTTTATATAAATCAACATGTTGTTGTTGTACCCCTGAACATATTAGATACACTGTCATTTACATCACATATCTGAACATTAGTATCTATACGTATAACATCTGATATAGATCTAAAACCAAAAGATAATGTTAATTTATTGAGTGTTTTTGAGAGAAACTGTCAGATGTATTAATTAATTTTTCATTTGTATTTTTATATAATTTTTACTTGTTTTAAATACAATCTTTCTTTGTCACAATTGTTTAAGCTGCCTTTAAATGATGTCAGTTTCCAACTTGGAAGAGCCTTTTCTGACCTAAACTGTTGACATAATAAGACTTTCAGTTTAAATGTCTTTTATCTATAAGACTTTGGGTTTAAATGTCTTTTATCTACAAGACTATGTGTTTAAATGTCTTTTATCTACAAGACTTTGGGTTTAAATGTCTTTTATCTACAAGACTATGTGTTTAAATGTCTTTTATCTACAAGACTTTGGGTTTAAATGTCTTTTATCTACAAGACTTTGGGTTTAAGTGTTTTTTATCTACAAGACTTTGGGTTTAAATGTCTTTTATCTACAAGACTTTGGGTTTAAATGTTTTTTATTGGTAAGAGTTCAGAGAAATGCAAGACATTCTTCAAGCATGAAGTAACAACACAGAAAACATTTATGATTTCTAGGGTAAGAAATTCACCATATGTGGAGATATACATGGGCAGTACTATGACCTTCTGAATATTTTTCAATTGAATGGATTACCATCTGAGTCAAATCCTTATGTATCCTTTTTTGATACAGTTGTTCTAAATTAACAGTCTTAATGAGATTCTTATTATAGCTACTGTTGTGTGTTGTATGTGATACTATACCATAGTTTTGTCATCTTTGTTACTTCCAACAGTAGCTATATTATCAAAGATGACAAAACTATGGTATAGTATCAAATACAACACACTTACTTCCATAATATAGCTACTGTTGTGTGTTGTATTTGATACTATACTATAGTTTTGTCATCTTTATTACTTCCATAATATAGCTACTGTTGTGTGTTGTATTTGATACTATACCATAGTTTTGTCATATTTATTACTTCCATAATATAGCTACTGTCGTGTGTTGTATTTGATACTATACTATAGTTTTGTCATCTTTATTACTTCCATAATATAGCTACTGTCGTGTGTTGTATTTGATACTATACTATAATTTTGTCATGTTTATTACTTCCATAATATAGCTACTGTTGTGTGTTGTATTTGATACTATACTATAGTTTTGTCATCTTTATTACTTCCATAATATAGCTACTGTTGTGTGTTGTATTTGATACTATACCATAGTTTTGTCATCTTTATTACTTCCATAATATAGCTACTGTTGTGTGTTGTATTTGATACTATACCATAGTTTTGTCATCTTTGTTACTTCCATAATATAGCTACTGTTGTGTGTTGTATTTGATACTATACCATAGTTTTGTCATCTTTGTTGTATTTGATACCATAGTTTTATCATCTTTATTACTTCCATAATATACCTGTTACCAGATGTATTTTGTATGTGAATGGAATAAAGATGTCAAATTGTGTAAGAAGTCGAGTAATGTCTTTTCTTCTGTATGTTGATGTGCCAGATTCGCTAGTGTTACAGTTAATGGGGAAATCTGAAAAAGGTAAATTATTATTATTTTCAACCTCACAAGCGAACTTAACCGTAGGATGTTGTGAGTTCAGGTATTCTAAGAATTTAGAGTAGTGATCCTTAATTTGAAAAAGTAACAAAACTATCGTCTGTAAAAGATAGGTTTGAAGTCAGTGGGGCATGTGTCGAGCTATTTCTGTTTGTGATACAAAAGAAATATATTAGCTAACCTTGTACCTAGTGGGGAGGCCATTGCTACACCGCTTCTCATATCTCCTTCTGTCCTCCTCGGGATCATACCTCATTCAGTTATCTTTGCAAATCTATTCAAGACCTCCTACACAAAGGAGCTATCAATTAGGTGGTGCCCACTCAACCCAGGAATTTACTACCATCTATTTATTGTCTCCAAAAACACTGTAGATTGGAGACCCATCATAGATTTGCCACAGCTGTCAAAGTATCTGGAGACACCTGAATTCACTATGGAGTCCTCCCTAACTTCAGAGGTTTTTTTTTCCTGGGATTTGGGATGATCAAGTTCAATATGATGGATGCCTATCTTCATATTTCAATTGCCCCAGTGTCATGTACTTTTTCTTTGTTTCATCCACAAGGATTCTGACTTCCAGTTCTGGGTGCTGCCAATCGATTTTCCTTCAGCTCTGTATGTGTTTTGTGGAGTGGTAAACCCTTTTACACGTCATTTTCACTTGCTGGGTCTTCAAACTCACTAATACATGGACGATTGGCTGCTGCTTGTCTCTTCCCATGCCAAGTCAGTCACTCACACCCTCTTATTTCTTGAGTGGGGTTTCTCATCATTATTACCCCACACAGTATCTTATTCATTTAGGGGTTATCTTCAATTGCCATCTCGTTCAGCCCCAGCCCTCACCACTTTGGTTCCAGGATGTGGAGTGGGCAGTAACGAAGACCCTACCTTCTCCTTCTCTCTTTGTGTGAGAGGTTCTGTCTCTTTTGGGGATGTGGGCTTTCTTGGAAGCTGTCATTCCCTTGGGTCTTGTACACATGCATTCCCTTCATTGGATGATTCTCAACCAATGAAACTTCTCCACGATCTGTTAGGGCATCCCATTACCCTATCACCTGGGATCAGGGCCGACCTTGCTTGGTGGCTTGACAGGGACTTTATTAGTTTCATTATACAGCAACTTTTGTGTGTTGTCTTTGATACAATAGTTTTATCATATTTATTAGTTCCATAATATAGCCACTGTAGGATGTTATCTTTGATAATAACACTACCATGTCTGGATGTGTCAAGTTGATACGTTTGTTGTATGCTTTGTTTTATAACAGTATGATAAAAAATTACTGGATGAAATAATTTGAATCTTTAGAACTATTTTATATACATTATGTAGGTTTTTTTTAAATATAGTATATTATTTTTATATGTAGCTAAAAATTAGAAATGGTATGACCCAAACCAAAAGGTTGGCCATTTTTCATCACGTGATATTTGTATGACTTTTTAGGTTGGAAGGTTTGAAAAGGTTTTATTGCAAAATTTTTGTAAATTGTAATTTTCCCTAAATCTTTCCCATAAGGTTTTAATTTTACAAAACTAAATTTTTTTCAGTTTCCTTCATTGATTACAATCATTAGCTTGCAATAAAGATCACTTCTTTATTGTTATCACCAAAATTATAACAATATAACTATATATATAACTATATTTTTTAAACTGTTAATTAGAAGGATGAAATGTTCTATTTAAGTGTTTTACACTCACAAAAAAGAAACCTACTATAAAGGCTTGGTTTGTCTGATATTTCATTGGTGGTAGTGTCCAGGGTCACTGATGAGGAGTGGAATTCTCCAAAACTAGTCTGGCTCACAGACACACCCCAAATGAAAGGATAGACCATTCCAAGCTTTTACTTGTTGTTAAACAAATGTTTAAACAACTCTATGAAATTATTATTATTATGTACATTATAGTTCATAGTTTTATATTATCGATTTTTATTCCTTTATTTAAAAAATAACATTGAAAACAATAATGAAATCTTTCAGTTTTGTGTCATGATGCATGAGCTATAAACAATGTTGAAACTTGGCAAAGTATAGCTTGAAGCATAAGGGGGTAGTTATGTACATGTAAGTCTAGACGAGAATGTAGTTAACATGCTCTTTTGACACGTATGTTTCAAAGTTCTTTGGCTGAGTGCAGTTGAAAGAAGAAATATATTTGTCAACCCCTAGAGTTAACGTTGAGCTTT
>NW_013668585.1:60282-61023 GCF_000517525.1 Limulus polyphemus
AAGACCAATGTCTGTAGGTTTACTTTCTTCTCAGAATTCTTCTCAAGAAGTCGATAAGCCGTCTTAACGTTGTTAGAACAATGGGTAAAAGTTGTAGATAGTGATGAGTTGGCCGACGCATTTCGAATGCGTTCTGCATCTATTATCAAGGCTGAATGTTGTGTGAATTGTGATTACTGTTGGTGGATATTTATAGGTATGGGTAAGCAGGTGGTGGTATCTAGCTCGTGGAAGGCGTTAATTGGTGGAGTGTTGTATTGTGGCTTGGGGGTTTTGCGCCAAGAAGTAGCAGTGTGCGTGCTGTTCCTGTCAATTGTTTGTTGATTATGGGAGTTTGCTGTAGGATTTTTATTGCTTCGTGTATTTGAAGAGTTGTGAAGTTGTTAAATCGGTGGTTTACTTTGGTGTTTTGTACTAGGTCCTGACGTGTGAGTTTTTGGTTGTGGATGCGGGCACAATGTTCTTTGATGGCTCCATTTTGTAGGTGCATTGTTAGGCGTCTTGACAGGGTTGTGGTAGTCATTCCGATGTAGGAGGCATTTGCCAGGAGCTCGCAGTCTCCTTTATTACACTTGCACTCGTAAATGACGTTCACTTGCTGTAGATCTGTTGTCTTTATAGCAGGGCTGTTTTTCACGATAAGATCCGACGTTGTGGTAGACTTGTAGTAGATGTTGAGTTGCAGTTTTGTGTTCTGTTTCTTTGGTGTAGTATTTTTGTAAACGATATCCTTTAGAATCC
>NW_013668585.1:62023-65451 GCF_000517525.1 Limulus polyphemus
GTAGATAGCGATCAGTTGGCCGACGCGTTTTGAATGCATTCTGCATCCATTATCAAGGCTGAATGTTGTGTAAATTGTGATTACTGTTGGTGGATATTTATAGGTATGGGTAAGCAGGTGGTGGTATCTAGCTCGTGGAAGGCGTTAATTGGTGGAGTATTGTATTGTGGCTTGGGGGTTTCTCGCCAAGAAGTAGCAGTGTGTGTGCTGTTCCTGTCGATTGTTTGTTGATTATGGGAGTTTGCTGTAGGATTTTTATTGCTTCGTGTATTTAAAGAGTTGTGAAGTCGTTAAATCGGCGGTTTACTTTGGTGTTTTGTACTAGGTCCTGAGGTGTGAGTTTTTGGTTGTGGATGCGGGCACAGTGTTCTTTGATGGCTCCATTATGTAGGTGCATTGTTAGGCGTCTTGACAGGGTTGTGGTAGTCATTCCGATGTAGGAGGCATTTGCCAGGAGCTCGCATTCTCCTTTATTACACTTGTACTCGGAAATGGCGTTCACTTGCTGTAGATCTGTTGTCTTTTAGCAGGGCTGTTTTTCACGATAAGGTCCGACGTTGTGGTAGACTTGTAGTAGATGTTGAGTTGCAGTTTTGTGTTCTGTTTCTTTGGTGTAGTATTTTTGTAAACGATACCCCATACTGTAAACAATGTTATTACCATTGATCATGTACTGTAAACACTGCTATTACCGTTGACCATGTACTGCAAACACTGTTATTACCCTTGGATCCGTGTATGTGTGTCTGTTTGTGTTTTTGTGCATGTACCCCGAAAACTAATAGAACAAGGTACACATGAATTATATACAAGATAGAAAGTCAGCATGGGACAGTCCTCCCCAAATTTGGTCTGGCTCCAATTTCTGGATCACTTTGAATCATTTTTTATAATAGGGAAATAGGGTATTTCTGCTGTTTTGGGTACACATGAATTATATACAAGATGGAAAGTCAGCATGGGACAGTCCTCCCCAAATTTGGTCTGGGTCCAATTTCTGGATCACTTTGAATCATTTTTTATAATAGGGAAATAGGGCATTTTTGCTGTTTTGGGATAGTAATTGTAAAGCGTGACCAGAGTTTACCAAATTTCATGTGCACATTAAGGTTGAAACTCCACATCACACTACAAACAATTACCTGGATCGTTGATCATAGTGGATCTCAGAACGATTTTCTGAGTTTTCAAAGGCAAAATTTGAAATTATCCTATATAAATATATGCAATCTCGAAATGGAGCAGTGGGGCAAAGGTATGCAATCTCTTTGATTGCTCTTGTTTTAATAAAGTATAAAATAATAATGAAAGCTTTTAAACAATCAGGACTGTAATCATAGTGGAAGTTGTTTACAAACATCTTTTACTCTAGAAACTTATCATCAAGCTAAACTTTTATCACTTGGTGCTGAACTCAAATTCTTACTTATACAGTTGAAAAGAAGAGTAAAATAACCTTTTATTATGTATGTGGACCACTAGTCTATTATTTATCGAAGCTGAGATTATATCACACCTTGACAACAGATCACTTCTGTTTAAAATTATTATGATTTTCCTCCCAGGGAGTGCAAGTGCTGTATTATGCTCAGAAAATGAAAATCCGTACATAATTTAGTAAATAAAACTTTTATTGAATAAATTTCAAGTATGAAGTATTTCATCTTCTAATGTGTGTTACTTTTGGAACTACTAATAAGTTTTTATATTTCATTGTAAGATGAAGAAGGAAAGTTAGTATTTGTATTCTTGCAGTTAAATTCCTCTTTTAAAAGTTACATCAAATCTTTATGGTATAATAAATGTAAACTTTTACTCAAAGTTCATCATCTTTTGTTTGTTTTTGTAAATTTTGTTGGCAAATTCAGTTATTAGCTTGAACCTCTTATGATGCTTGTGAGTCTTGGAACTGTTTAAAAAGTTTACTTGTGAAGCATTGGATAAAAATCTGTTCTTTTAGCTTGTAATAGACAGATAACATTTTTATGTTGTTTGCAGTTATTTAATCAATATCAGAATTGAAGACATGTTTTAAAACAGCTTACTGAGCAGCTAATATGATTAAAAATTATTATTTGTTGGTTTTAATTGTGGATTAATATTTGTGTTTACTGAACTTAATTGTTTCTGTTTTGACATAATTAGAGGGTAATTTACTTCCTTAACTTTGGCTCCTCATCTTAATTATTGATCAATAATTACTGTCTGTTGATTAATATATGCCATTTAGTGGATTTAATTCTGACCTAATTTGTGAGTAATTTACTCTTTGCCCTTAACTTTGACTCCTCAGCTTTTCAATGGAGATTTTGTAGACCGAGGCTCGTTTTCTGTAGAATGTATCTTCACATTATTTAGTTTCAAACTTCTTTATCCAAACCATTTCTTCATGTCCAGAGGTAGGGAAATCCATAGACTTATTTTCATGTTACATAGTTGGAAACTTCTTTGTTCATTCTGTTGAAAGGTAAGAAATAAAGATGAACATGGTTCATTAATGGTCTTTGTTCTAGAAATAAAAGCTGATACCACTCGTTGCTAATGGCCACGAGACATTACCAGATGTTACTGAGGAGGTTATTGTGTGGGTTGTTGATTAGTACCAGAAGTTAACATTTTATTTATATTTTTGTTTTAGGAAATCATGAAAGTCAGACTATGAATCAAATGTATGGATTTGAAGGAGAAGTGAAGGCAAAATATCCTTTAATTTTATATGAAGTTTATATTTATTTACTTTTCTTTGTAACAATAAGTATTTAATTAATAATTTGTTCCTGTACACATACAAGTGAATGTCAGTTAAACAAAAACACTTTTAACACTTCTATATTTGGGCTTATTTTATAGTTAATATTTGTTTTATCAACATATGTTTAACATCATCAAATTTAGCTTTACATATATTGAATTTGATTAAATTCGGCTTTGTGCAGGTTTACCACAATCAAATCTAGTGTTACATATATTGAACTTGGAATTTGGCTTTATGCATGTTTTAACACAATCAAATCTTGCTTCATGTTTGCTTAACCATACCAATTCTAGCGTTGTTTAATCCCAATAAAATCAAGCTTAATGCTTGTTTACACACACAATCAGATTTACTTTTGTGTAAATATTTAATAAAAAAATTGGCTTTAAATGTGCTTATATATAATGAATATTGGTTAATGAAAGTAATTATTTTTAAGAAATAGGGAATGTTTTTCAAGTTCTATGTCATTTATAGTTTTTGTGATCACCAAGGAAAAGATAAAAAGTATGATAGTGTTAGAGATTTGAAAGAAAAATTTTTTAAAATATATTTTATGTATATTTCAGATTTAAGTTTTGTAAATATTAGGTTGTCAAGAAATTGATGTCGCTTTTTTTTAGCTGAAAAATTCTGAACAACTTGTATATCAAAACAAAACATTTATTAAATG
>NW_013668585.1:65711-67269 GCF_000517525.1 Limulus polyphemus
TGAAGCAAAAAACATGTCAATGTCCTCTTTAACACCTTCCACATTTGCTTACGTTTTCTCATTAAGGTGGTGTTGCAGCGAGTGAAAAAGATGGTAATCTGATGGTGCCATATCTGGAAAATATGGTGTGTGGGGGAGAACTTCCCAACCCAACTCCATAATCGTATGTTTTGTCAAACATGCTACATGTGGACGTGCATTGCCATGGAGAAGAGGAACACCTTTTCGATTGATGAGTGAAGGGCATTTCTGATGAAGGTCTTGATTTAAACGTTCCAGTTGCTGAGTATAGATTTCTGCATTGACAGTTTGCTGTGGATTGAGGAGTTCAAAATGAATTACTCCTTTGATGTCCCACCAAATGCAAAACATCACTTTCTGTGGATGGAGTCCAGGTTTTGGGATTGGAAGTGGTTTTTATGTACGACTGAGTTATTGTGTGTAATATTCATATAGAGAATCCATTTTTCATCATTGGTGATAATTCTGTCCAAAAATGGTTCACGTGCCAGTAGAGACGAAACAACGTTCACAAGTTGGAAACAGTGATCATCGGAGAGTTCGTGAGGCACCCAAACACCTTCTTTATGGAGTTTTCCCCTTATTCTTTAGATGTTTATGTATTGTTTCATGAGAGACATGCAATTTCAAGGCCATTTCACGAGTGTGTTGCCTTGGGTTAGACTCAACAAATGTCTTCAGAGCATCAATATCAATTCTAACACGTCAATCCCTGCCATCACAGTTTTTTAGGCTAAAGTCATCTGAATGAAATTTGCTGAATTATCATTGACACTTATGAACATTCATAACATTTCCATAAACTTCTTACATATTCTTTATGGCTACAGAGGTGTTGTTTCTCTTCTTGTATTCAAACAGCGTTACATGCCAAATGTGTGTCTCCTCGTGTGCCATCACTAAAAGGGATTAGAGTATACTACACTTTACACATTATATAGGCTACACTAACATGACGTTTAGGCGGTTCCTTTAACTATTACACGTGATGTACGTTTTTTGAGGGATGGTTAATGAAAGTGTTCCAAAATGCGACAGTAATTTCTTGACGACCTAAAATTTTCTGTCATCACTAAACAACAAAACTGTTTTAAACTTATGAATGAAGCACCTTAACAAGATGATAAATACCCCATAACAGTTTGCCCCTGAAGAAGAAGGGTCCACCTTTCAAAAGCACTCAGGTTATAGGGTTTTTATCATTTTGTATCAAGACTTGTTGAACCTACATGTTTTTCTGACATCATGAATGAAACACCTTAACAAGACTAAATATTCCTCTCAAATGGCAGATCTCTTTACAGAACTGTTCACCTCGCTACCTCTCGGGCATTCTATCTACAATTGGGTTTTAGTAAGTTCTTCTTAATAACATACAATCAAGAAGTTGCTTTAAGTTTTCTGTGTTAGTGTATGTATATATCAGATCACTTTACAGAAGTGTTCAACTGGCTACCTCTAGCACATTGTGTCAACAATAGGGTTTTAGTAAGTTATTCTTAATAACATACAATCAAGAAGTTGCTTTAAGTTTTCT
>NW_013668585.1:67901-82052 GCF_000517525.1 Limulus polyphemus
CATCGAAATGAAGGTTTATTTTGAGATAATTTAATTAAATATTTCAATCCAATCGTGTTGTTCATAATTCAAGAAAAGATATTTGATTGTTGATCGGGAGTAAAAGGAAAGACAATTTCATTTTTCAAAAAAGTGTTGTAAGAAGTTTCATAAAGAGCACAAACGGTAGTGTGGTGTAAAATTACTCATGCTAGAAATTTTCATAAAAGTGAACCAAAATTATTTCTTATCACGCAGTCTGTAATATACACCATAGTAACAGTTGGATAATTTCATTATTTCTTATCACATGGTCTCTAATATACACTATAGTAACAGTTGATAATTTCATTATTTCTTATCACATGGTCTCTAATATACACTATAGTAACAGTTGGGCCCAGAGGTTATGAAGAATTCAAGTTAATTTCAATATTTAACGAAACTTGTTTTATTCTGTTTCTGTTCTCACTTCATTACAAATATGGCACTATTGTGTGCTATTTTTGCTGTATTTAAATACAGACAAGCAAACAAACAGTCTCAGAGTTTGGTAGTATATAGATATATTTGTGGATCTTCAAGCATGGAACTTTTTTATTAATTATACAATATTTGTACATTAAACAGCAGGAATGTCTGTTACTATGGGTTACTTTTAGAAACTTTGTCATCCAATCTACATCAATGTATGAATGATATCATGAAGGTTAGACAGTTGATCCTCTCTTGTTGATGTGTATTAAAGTTTTAGGCTCTTGGTCAGAGGAATCATGGTTTGATTTTTCAAACCTCCTGTTGAGCCATATGTGTAATTTGACATCTATGTTACTAGGTATATTATCTCACACTGCTGCAGAATATTCTTTGATTGAGGCCTGTGCTTTTCACAATCTGATATAAGAATCGTGCATGGAATGATGTGTAGGACATTTGTAGGTCTCCACATCTTGACTAGAGTTACTTGCTCTTTGACCAAGGTGACCATAAATTTTAGGTAGTCAAATCAGGACACTTAATCATTGTGATGTGCCAACTCAATCTAGGCCTAATAGTGTGATATTTAACACAAATTGTGCCAGAGTCTGAGAACATCACATCCCTCACTGATTGTATGACTGATGATGGCATTGTAACAGGCCAGCAGGGTGTTATTTATGTTTTTCACATCAATTTGATGTTGGTTACATTTTCTATTTTTGTCTTTAGTCTCTACAGTAATAACCAAAAGTTAGATTACAAGTGTTCTTTAAAAACTTGAACTTTTAGACAAATTTGGAGATACCTACCAAAAAAAGATCTCTTTGGGACACCAAGACAATGAGGTCCAAACAAGGACATGTGGTCACCAAAATTTATGATGTGGCCTTCCAGGTACTTTAGGGTCCATGGACTCAACACTCACAGATTTGGCTGTAGCAACAGTGTAGATATTATGGCAAAACAGGTCAAAGATGTCCCTCCTTTCTTGAATTGCCTCAGTTACAGTTCATGTCTCAGGATATGCTCTGACATTATCTTGTGAGTTTGACTGTAGACTACTATTGATGGGCTGTATGTAAAATAGTATCTCTCTCATAGCATGTTGAGCCTTTATTTGTTTTTTATTCCATTATATTGTAAATAAAAAATTTAAATATAAATATTTTGCTTGGTTTTTTTTCCAACTTTCTTTACATGGAAATTCATTTCTACTCAAAATTTATAGTAGGCATTAATTTTTAGACAAATATACCTTTGTGGCTTTAGTGTTTTAAAGTATTGAAAAATTATAGTGTTTTAAGGTATGAAAAATTATAGTGTTTTAAAGTATTGAAAAATTATAGTGTTTTAAAGTATTGAAAAATTATAGCGTTTCAAAGTATTGAAAAATTATAGTGTTTTAAAGTATTGAAAAATTATAAGGAATCTAAGTTTGATGATTGCACTGTTTGAAAATGTTTTAAATTAGTATACACATTTAATATGTAGATAATTTTTTTTTTTTTTTTTTGTGGATATTTTCCTCTTTAAAGACAAACTTTAATGAATTTCAATAATTTTCATCTTAGATAATGCATGGAGGATTATTCTCTCAGGATGATGTTACCTTAGATGAAATACGGAAAGTTGAAAGAAACAGACAACCGCCAGAAGAAGGTATTTTTTTTCTAAATTCTTAGATGATTTATTAGTTTCTGTAGCTGAGAATGGTAATTCATTAAAATGATGTATTTGGTTGTTGATGTGTATTATATAAATGATGTATTTGGTTGTTGATGTGTATTACGTGTAAGTTTGATGATGTATTTGGTTGGTGATGTGTATTACGTGTAAGTTTGATGTATTTGGTTGGTGATGTGTATTATGTGCAAGTTTGATTAATTTTACAAAATTTCTTTACTTTAGACAGTACATTTTAAAGTGTTATAAGTGTGAAATGTTTTTAAACAATTGAAACTGAAAAAAACATCGATGATATGTAGAAATAAATCAGTGGAATATCTTTATTGTGTGAAAGTTACTGTATTGTATCATTACTTTAGAACCCAAGCTATATGGAGACAAAACTTTATTGTGTTAAAGTTACTGTATTATATCATTACTTTAGAACCCAAGCTATATGGAGACAAAACTTTATTGTGTTAAAGCTACTGTCTTATGTGATTATTTTAGAACCCAAGCTATATGGAGCCACATCATTATTGTGTGTTAATGTTACTGTCTTATATGATTACTTTAGAACTGAAGCTATATGGAGACATAGCTTTGTTGTGTGTTGAAGTTACTGTCTTATATCATTACTTTAGAAACATAGCTATATGGAGACGTATCGTTACTATGTGTTCAAATTAATGTCTCATATCATTACTTTAGAACCATAGCTATATGGAGACACAGCTTTGTTGTGTGTTAAAGTTACTGTCATATATGATTACTTTAGAACCATAGCTATACAGGGACATGTATATATATTTTTCCTAGGTATTATGTGTGAACTTTTGTGGTCAGACCCCCAGCCACAGAAAGGTCGTTCACCAAGCAAGCGAGGGGTTGGAACCCAGTTTGGACCAGATGTAACCAAAAACTTCCTTGAACTCAATAAACTTGAATACATTATTCGAAGCCATGAGGTTAAACCGGAAGGTTATGAAGTTGCTCACGATGGACTGTGTTTAACAGTTTTCTCAGCACCCAATTACTGGTATATTGAACCTTTTTCTCTCTTAGAAATTGTAAAACAGAATTTGTATAATATTAATTTAAGGAAGCTGTTTATTTTATGCTAAACTTATTGAAACCAAACCTAATAGTAACACGTACTTGATTTATCATTGGCCTATTAAAAAGATAACATTGATTTGTTTGTTAAGAGGTTACACCTGCTCCTGATGTGTTTTAGAAATTATTGTGTACCTTTAGAACAATTAAATCTAACAAAAAATTAATATTGACTTCTGACCAAAACAAGTTACCTGTATATCAACCTGGTACTGAGTATGGCTAACTATTCTTATGTTCGTACTTATGAAGATTAGAATATTTTATTTTGTTAGTTTGGTACTCTCTCTCGAGGTATGTCTACCTTAGGAGATTTAAGTTAGTCCTAAATACGTATACTAAGCTAAAAATGAAAAGTAATATTTTATGAGAAATGTGTAATAATAATAAAAATAAATATGTTTTAAATGGCAAAGCACTAGAAACCAATAAATCTAAGATTTGTAATAAAAATCACATTAACCGATCATTATTTGTCTTTAATTTGTACGTTGCAAGAGTCTAATTTGAGGTGTATTGTACAAAAATGTGTATACATGCTAACCAATACTGTTAACAAAAGTAACATAAAGTATAATCTATTTACATAAACATGAGTATTATGTATTGTCATTGATTTAATATTTCTTGAAGAACTTGACATCTGTAAATGTAGAACTATAAACAGTCCTACTTAACAATGGCTTGTGACCAGTGAAAACATATTAACAGTGTATAGTAGTAGGACATCTAAGATAACTTACTACAACATATATTACTATTTAGCTATTAGAGTTTGGTAGCAGGATGGTAGAGATAGTAAATAAAAACTAATTCGTACGAAGATAAAAAACTTCAAATTTCACCAACATGTCATCTCCTGTTTTTATTCAAGTGACACGATGGGGAACAAAGGTGCATTCATTACAACTGAAGGCAAGACCCTCAAACCAAAATTTGTCACATATGAGGCAGTGGTGAGTTATACTGAAACTTCCTGAAGCTCTTGTTTCATGAAACAAAAATATATAGATAAACCTTACTACAAATTAATATCATTTACAAAGTAGATAAATTTTGTGAAGAAGAAAATTAAAACTTCATTTTCACAGGAAATACTAAAGTTTGCAACGTGAAAATGAGTTAACACTTTTTCAAATTTGATCAAGAGAATTTAAGATTATAGAAAGTATTAGTAAAATATTTGGATAATTTTATTCCATAGATAATTTCAGAAGTTGAAAGCATAGAAGAGTAAAATGTGTATATTTGTTACTACTCATAAAAAAAGAGTGCTCTTAGAAAATAGATCTTCAGTGGTGAATTAAGCATCCTTGGAAAAAGATGGCCTATCGTCTGAAGGTGTTCATGTGATCAGTTTTCTCATTTTGTAATTGATCTAATTTTTGATCCTATCATGAATTGTAACACTACCAACAAGAATTGTGCCACAGTTGGTAACAGTTAGCTTTCTTTTTAGAGAAACTTTGAAACATTCAAATTTGACGTGTCTGTTATATTCTGCTGATTCTCATTTAAAATCAGGCTTGAGTATCGAATCCTCAACTTCTGAGATGATAACTCACCTCTTCATACATAAAAACTATATTCTCTGTGCATCTGTCTTAGAGATTTGCATGCCACTAGCCTTGAGGTAACTCCCACCTAATTTCATTGAACTGGTGCATGCTTACATGATCATGTGACAATAACATTCCGCCAATAGGAGGATGATACAACCTCCATGCACAGTAACTCTCCCTATGCAGTTGCACTCATGATAACTTAATTCTTTGATAAGGCATTGTATTGAACAGACATGTTTAAATTTGTTGATATTTGAATTGTTTCAAAAGCTTAATATTTTACTGTGACTTCTCAACTGATAGTGACTTAAACTTAGTCCTGTGTGAGTGGAGTTATTCACACACACACTTTATTTCTACCATGGCTTCTGGAGACATGTTAACTGTCAGGGACACTGCAGTCATTGGTAAATGTGTTGTAGATTACCACATGTTTAATTGGCCTCCTACTTCCATCTGAAATTCCTCAGTTAGGAATGATCTCTTAGACTACAAACTTCCCCTGATTTGCTTGGGGTAGTGCTTTACCATTCTAGAAATGATTTTAATCTTGCAATCTCTTTCTGGATTTCATTCTCAGATATATTTCTTTTCTTATCTTTTGCCTGTATCATTTAATGTTTCTCATTTTGTACTCCATGATCCACAATTCTTGTAGTTTCCTTGTCTTTCCTCCTTGCTTGTTATTAGGATTCATACTGTTTCCTTTCAATAATAGCTCCTCCCACATACCTCATTCTTCTTGGGTTCATGACTCTTTTTCTTTTTTTTTTGTATTGACTTGTAAACTTCCTTCCTTCCCTTTTTTTGATTTCCTGTCCTTGGTATCTATTTGGCCAGCTTGGCAATGGGGCCCCTTCTGTTTTGCTCTCTGGTTTTCATGTTCTCCTCCCTACTATCCTGTATTCCCTCATCTACTTCCATCTTTTATCTGAGGCACTTCATCATGCTTCAGTTGGGTTTTCTTTAGACATTCGTTCCCTTCTCCTTGCCACCATAGTCTGTTCCACTCCTGCTTTGTCCTTCCTTGCTTTGTTCCCCTGATGTTGGAACTCATTGCATTGGACTATGATCCTCTTTACTGTACTCCTTCCTGTGTACATGGTATTCATCAGGCTTCCTTCTTTCACCTGGATGTTCATTTTACCCTGGTGACCTGGATTAACATTATCTTCCAAGGTTTCCCTTCTTTCTCGACCTTGCCCTTTACTCCTCTGAATCAGTCTATCCCCCACCTTTTCATTCCAGGTTCTGGCCTTCCTCTTTTTCTCATCCTTCCTCTACAAGACCTCACTCTTCTTGTCAGTGAGTATCATGTCATATTTGGCTTTATGAGTACCAATCTCTTCTTCTTCTCCTGCTATTATTTTAATTTCTACTGAGAGTCATATTTCATTTCCTTAACTCAGTCTCCTTCTTCCCTTTTCTTCTTTTTGCTACTCTTTCCATTTCTTTTTTCTCATTCTGAACCCATCTGTACTCTTTTTTCACTTGGTCCACAGTTGGCTATTGTTGATATGTCAGCCACCTTCCTACATATCACCATTGACCAGTCCTCCTTATGTTTAATATGTTCCACCCATCAATCTTGCATCTTTTCATTTTTTGCTCTTCCAGGCAACATAGCATTAGCTCCTTATATTCATTGGTATCGTGAGAGCCTTCAGTAGCCATATTCCTGGACCTAGGCTGGTGCTCCTTTTCTTGGATGATTACGTTCTGATGGCCCATTCTTTGTTGGTACCCTCTGCTTAGATCACCCTTTCTTTTACAGGAGGCTTCTCATTTGGGAGGGTTAGATCTAAGTCTATTCTCATGGCTACTCACTAGTTGGTATTTTTGGGAATTTTATTGATCTCTTTTCTTGGCTGAGTTCAGCTTAATCCTATTCACTTGCAAGCTATGGTATATCTGGTAACCAGGTTTTGAGCTTCTCATTCTCATTTTGTGCAAGAGGTTCTTTCACTTTCAGAAACTGGCTTCTCTGGATCTGTGGGGTTTTTTTGGTTCCATTATCTTCATCTGTGATCCTTTTCTCGAGGAGTTGTGGTGGTGACTGGATCATGCCCATACTACTTCCAATATTCTCTTTCTGACTCTCAAACTCTCTTCACCAGTACTTCTCTCTCTGATTGAAGTACATCTCTGGATGTGGGCATGACTTCTGACAATTAGATGCAGGACAAGCTTTCAATCCACATCAGTGTGCTCAACTTTCCTCCTGTTTGTTTGGTGTGTTCCCATTCCTGCCTCTACTGGTAGACTACATTGTCCTGTTCCACTCAGTTACTTTCTTAGTCGTTTCCTGCACCAACCATCCAAGAGATACCTGTACCAGTATCATATGCTTACAGGCATTGGACATACTTTTCTTGGTCAATTCACATTGGGGTTTGTCTTTTAGCCATTCATTTGCCAGTAGCTAAGAACTTGGTGGTGGACCAACTCTTTCAGCTAGTCCACATTCTATTAATGGAGTGGTCTCTGCACCCTTGGGTCTTTTGTTATGTTTGCTCTTGGTTAGGCACATTCCTCATAGATGCCTTTTCTACCCTTCTCAACTCTGAGCTTTCTCTCTTCTGATCCCCTGTTTTTTATCCTTTGACTCTAGTTGATACTTGCAACTAAGCTTGGTCTCACCTTTTTCTGTGTGTCTATTCCCTTCCTTGTCAGGTTGTATTGTTGGCATCTCTTTGGCCAGCTCAACCTTGTTCCACTTGACATTCAGTCCCCCCCCCCCTTCCTTTCCCTAATATTTCCTTTTTCTTGCTTCACCCTCATATATCTCTTTCTTTCATTGAGGGGTATCTTCCCTCCATCTTCTCATTGTGGGATTTGCCTGATTTGTCACCTGTTGGCTTGATTGTGTTGGCATTATTCTTGTTTCATTCCTGTTTCCTTCCACTGTGTTTGTCTATTAATGACAGTGGCAGAACTATTGTCATTGATCTATCTGCCACTCCTTTCCTGCTGGCCATCATACTGTCAACCACCTTTCTGCCTTTCTACCTAGCTGTTGTTTGTTCATGGTTTGTTGGTCTCTGCCTTTACTAGTTGTTGGGCAATCATGTCTGCACCCTTTTCCACTAGACTTATATACTCCTCTTCCCAGACCAATCTTTCCTTCCTCAGACTTTGAACACTTGGAAAAGTGACCTTTCTTTCTTTTTTATCTCCTTTCTCCTCTGTCTCATGTCTTTGGTAATTCAGACTTGGTTTGGCCCCTGTGTCCTGTTTGGTGTTCCTTGTTGTAGGCCTCTCTTTCAGGGTTTCTGTCATCATCTGTTCTTACCCTGAGACCCATTTTCTTCCAGGGACCTCCCTCCTTCTACTGTTACTGGTTGGGCCTGTTGACTCCCCTGGTTGGTATGTTTATCTTGGATGTGGATTTGATTTATCCCTTTTTCCATTCTCCTGCATCTCATCTTTGCCAGCTCCAGGACATGATTCTTCAGGCAGGCATGTGGACTACTATTCATACATTTGTCTCTCGTTACCTACACCATCTGCCTTTTTTGTTTTCTGATGTATTTCAACTTCCACCAGTCACCATTCTTCAATCACCCCACCATTTTTGAGAAGAATACATACAGTTTCTTTTTCAGAGTCCCTGTTTAATTTCATAGGATCCCATCAGATGGCTGGTGTTGCCTCCCATGGTATACTTACTCAAAAGCTGCATGAAAAGTGCTCATACCATCTGCCCTTGCTCTACCAGTGTCCACTGTTGATATGAGGTGTTCCATAAGACCATTTGAAGTATCTTTGTTGTATATGGCATATAAATATATATTTACTCCATTGTCAATCCAGGCTGTACCTATTCAATGGAATATCATGGAAAGAGCCAGCACTTCTTTGGCTTGTGTTTGCTGGCTTTTAACAATAGGGTTTTGCAGTCACTCATTGCACTGTCTCCAAGGCCTTTCCAGCTGGAGGTCCAATGGAGATCTGGGCACCTCTCCAGGTCTCCCTAATGCAAATCCCCCATTCCTTGTGTGAAGCACAGGAAACTCTTGTCACTTAATCAATTCCTAGCTCACTGGTTGGACATAACACAATACAGTGAGAATAAGGGCTGTGGTGACACTGTCAGTGTAGTGCGATTCATTCCTCTGAACCATAACTCATACCACTTGTGCCCTCTTCTTCCAGCAGCCAGAGCCTGATCAGTGAGTAGAACTGAGAAGCTAGTGTACAGAAAACATGATCCACAATTAATGTGCCCTCCTCCTGCAGCCAAAGTCTGATCAGTGAGTAGAACGGAGAAGCCAGTGTAAAGAAAACATGATCCACAACTAATGTGCCCTCCTCCTGCAGCTAGAGTCTGATCAGTGAGTAGAACTGAGAAACCAGTGTACAGAAAACATGATCCACAATTAATGTGCCCTCCTCCTGCAGCTAGAGTCTGATCAGTGAGTAGAACTGAGAAACCAGTGTACAGAAAACATGATCCACAACTAATGTGCTCTCCTCTTGCAGCCAGAGTCTGTTCAGTAGAGTCAAGGTGAGTACACATGGCATGGTCTGACTCACCCCAACCATTTACACATATTGATGCATCAACTGCTTGTGTGCAAGTGCTCATACGATCATGTTCTCATTCTGCCTGTGCCTTATTTGCCTCTTCCCCCCTTACATTTCAGATGAAATGTATATCCTGTTTGAGGTGAGGTCTCTCACAGTTGTTCCCCTATAGAACCCCTGCCATCAGATGTCACACTCCATGGGCTTCCCTTTTGGTGCTTTCTGAAGGGAGCTCATCTAGGTAAAATTTTGCACTGGACCCTCCACCATTTCATTGTAGAATTCTAGCATTTCTGTTTGAGGAGGTGGTTATTGTCTCGGAACATTTTTCTAATCCGATAATGTATTTCTGAAAGATACCTCTTCACACATTCCCACTTGTCCTCCCCACTACTGATGCATGTGTTTGTCTTGCCTCATCAAAGAATGAAGTTATCACGAGTGAAAGGGCATAAGGGGAGTTACTGCACATGGAGGTTTATTACCCTCCTACTGGTGGAGGGCTTTTGAGCATGATAATGTCATCATGCACCAGCACAGTTCACATTAAAATGTGTGAGATTAGATGGGAGTTGCCTCTAGGTTATTGTTTGTAAAAGAGTAGTTCAAGAGTTGGCAGTGGGTTGAGTTGACTAGCTGCTTTCCAATTATTCTAAGTTAAGATAGCCCTCAAGTATCTTTGTGGAAAATTGTAAAAACAAACAATATTTGCATTTTAATACTTGGTAAAATAAATTTTAAGCAATTTGAAGTTATTGTTTGTGGAAATTTGTGATAGTTAAGACAAAATTAGAAAACTGTGGTAAATGTAGTTGTTTTTGCTTCATAGAACTATTTACTCTCATGTTTATGTCTTTTAAAGGTGAGAGTGGCTTCCACAAATGGGAATTATTAGACAGATTTTTATTGATTCTTCATGAAACTTAAAGGTCCTAATTAAAGTTAGAATGATAAGGTTTTGTGACATTAAAATTAACAGTAAAAATGATTTTTCATATTGAATTTTCTGTGTGTTTTTTACAGCCTCACCCGAATGTGAAGCCTATGGCCTATGCAAGCAATCTGTTGGGGTTTATTTGACCTAGGAAAGAACTGTAGAAAAGTAATAAATTAACTAAACACAGCTGTACAAACGACTGTTTCAAAGTATGATTTGTTTTGTTTAGAAAAATATAAATCACTAGTTTGAATAGAAGCCCTCAAGGGACCCATTAGATATATATATATATATTATAATTGTGTAAAGCCCTCAAGGGACCCATTAGATATATATATATATTATAATATATATATGAATTATTTTGATCAGCATAATTAGCAAATTTACTAAAACACTAGAACTAATGTAACTTCAGGTCTTGGTGGTGTTGCAAGAGATCTAATTGAGACCATGCTACAGGTTTAATATATATATATATATATATACATATGTATATATGTGATATATATATATATATATATATATATATTGTAATAAAATTAGTAAATACAGTCCACTATACCCAATCAGTGATTAATTCACTTAGAAAACGTTTAAACCGTTTGCTCCAAACTTCTCATTAATTTGAGTATTGGGCATGTTTATAACTGTATAACTTGTAATGGAAAATTTTTCACAGACTTGAGAAAAAAATATTTCAAGCTGAATTTAATAGAAAACCTGAGGTATGTTTGTGCATGTATCCAAGATATTGAATCATCTTTTCTGGTTACACACACACCTGCTCACATCTGGTGATGATGCTACCATAACTATTTTCTTACTAGGGTACAGCCCATCAAAAATGAGGGGACAAGTACTACAACACCCCATAGTATATCCTAACCTCACATTTCATAACTAATTGAAATAAATTTTATAAAATCAAGCTTGACAAACAAACAGGCTGAAAAGTGCTGTTGAGGCAGTCAACCGTCTGTAAATTCCTTTGTGAGCCAATCAAAATTAAGATAATTCATGAAATGGATTCGTGGTAGAAATCACTTAGATTAAAAACTTCTAATATACAGAAAAGCCAGTGCATTTTGGTAACACTACATTTCAACAATGGCTTTTATGTCATGTTGCTTAGCAACAAAAGTTAGTCTATTTACTGAAAGTATAAAATGAGATGTATAGACAACAAAACTGGAAAAATATTTGTTAATTTCTTAATTTAGAGTCTGCTGATTGAAGAGGTTCTTTTTTTATATTAAAAATGATGGTGACATAAAAAATAACTTAATTCACAATGATTTAAGGCTAAAATTGAATCTATTTTTACTTTCATGATAAATTTTATGCACTTGGCTCTAGGCTAGGTGATTCCATACTATGTCTTTACTTTAGGCTTATTATACCAACACTCACTACACTTATAAGGTTTCATGGCACACACTCTCTTGTGGCCCCCTTACACCCACATCACTAAAATCGTAATGGGCAGACAGTAATTGGACTATTCTATCTGGATAAATGCATTTTGGCTTTTATGATTCCTCTTATTTCAATAAATCAGATGTGACATGACACACACTGGATTTTATATAGGTTACATGTTAGTAATAAGAAGATTTGATGACCATTTTGAGACTAATAATTCTTGGACATAGCTTGAATGGGTAATGAAGAAAACAAGCTGTCTCCAGGCAATATTACAAGGTAATATTTATTTAGGGTGCCATGTCAGTTTAATTTCTTAACAGATCTCTGCTGTACACTATTTTTGGTGTCTCATTTATCATATCTAAAGCTACTGTTAATAAGCCGGTGTAAGTTATTAGAATATTTTTGTAATTTCAGATCCTGGATCTCACTACTATATATATATACAATATAACATAATATTATATATAATCACAGCCTTGATTATACCACCAAACTAACTTTCTAAAATGATGTATAAAATTCTAATTTCTAAATTAGTTTTTAAAAGATCATTTAAATAAGTTTTAACTTAGATAAAAGATTACATTATTCTTTTCAGCTCATGGTCCCAAAGTTTTGTTTTTAGAACTGTGTAGTTTTAGTGCTTAATTTCAGCCTTTTGTTACTTTATAACCATGAGGACTTGACAGTGTATTTATCAGAATTTTCAAGATATAACCATCAAGACCTAACTGTTTGTGGTGTTAAACTTTAAGATATAATCATCCAAAACTAACTGTTGACGTTACCAGACTTTTCAAGACATTACAGTCAAGACCTAACTGTGGATGTTACCACAATTTTCAAGACATGATGATCAAGACCTAACTGTTGACGTTACCAGACTTTTAAAGATATGATGATCAAGAACTAACTGTTGACGTTGACAGACTTTTAGGAGTACTGAAATTGAGATGCATGAGTGCTTTTGAAGAGTTGACTATTGTGCTTATGCTTCTGAAGAAGAGGAGTCCACTCTTCAAAAGCACTAAAAAATTCTTGGTCAGTTTCGTATCTTTAATATTTTCTTTGATCTTCTGAGCATCTTTCTTCTTTATTGATGAGACAGTTCAAAATCTAAACAAGAAGGCTTAACTTCTGAAGATGTAACCACCAGAAGAAAACTGTTAGTTGTATTAATTTTTTCAAGATCTAACCAATAACACCTGACTGTTCATGTTATCAGACTTCTGAAGATGTAACCACCAGAATAAAACTGTTAGTTGTATTGATCTTTTGAATATCTAACCAATAAGACCTGACTGTTCATGTTATCAGACTTCTGATGATGTAACCACAAGGATAAAACTGTTACTGATATTAATCGTTTCAAGATATAACCATTAAGAGCTGTTAGTATTACCAATAATGTTCAGGATGTAGCCACCAAGACCTTATTGTTCATATCATACTTTTCAAGATGCGTCAGGTAGAAAAATGTTCTTTATTACCATTTGTCAATTCTTTACTAGTCACTAGAACTTGTATAAATTTACATGTTTTTAAATACATGTACATTATTAAACCACCTTTAATAATCAACACAAAATTTAACTTGTAGTCTCTTTGAGTTCATTTTTGGTAAAATTTAAAATGCAGGATTCTTACAGAAACTTCAGCCTGTTAATGAATATTTCATTGTCATGCATAGTATCTTTTTAAAACTTTCCAAATGGTTGGTTCTGATTTATCTTATCTTTTTTTTTCAATGGAAGCATAGAATCCGATTAATCAATGCATAACATTTGTTTTGAGTTAAATTGTTGTCACTTGAAAATAATGAATTGACTTTAAGTATTGAACAAACTTTATTGTGAAAGTCCCATAAAAGATTGGCACTGAGGTACTACAGTGTGTGTTGTGTAAATCAATCTACATGGACCGTCACAACATGACTGATGTATAAATTTTATGCAGTAAAGCTTTTTTTAATACATTAACTGTCCATCTAACCTTTCCATTTTCTCTGTTTTGGAACTTAGAGTACTGCAACATTTTTTTATTACTCCTATAAATGAGGGATGATTTGTTCTCTTACAAACATTATTCTCAAGCTGTTTTGGGTAATGATCTTGTAAACACATCTGGCACTTTATCTTAATAACTTATTGATCTATAAACTACATTTAGCAGTCTAAAAAATCTTATCGTGGTTGGACAGCTTCACGAGATGAAACAAGGATAGCAAGTACTGGTTGGACCCAAGACAGCTTCCCGAGATGAAACAAGGATAGCAAGTACTGGTTGGACCCAAGACAGCTTCACGAGATGAAACAAGGATAGCAAGTACTGGTTGGACCCAAGACAGCTTCACGAGATGAAACAAGGATAGCAAGTACTGGTTGGACCCAAGACAGCTTCACGAGATGAAGCAAGGATAGCAAGTACTGGTTGGACCCAAGACAGCTTCAC
>NW_013668585.1:82918-85674 GCF_000517525.1 Limulus polyphemus
CCCAAGACAGCTTCACGAGATGAAACAAGGATAGCAAGTACTTGTCATCCTAGTACAACTCTTGGATCCAGTTGTGCAACACTTCACAGTTATTTCTATCATAAAATATCCTACACACTTCTGGGTCACTGTATGATGTCATACACACTTTCCAAATGACATCATAAGATATCCTACACACTTTTGGGTCACTGTATGATGTCATACACGCTTTTCAACTTACATTATAAAATATCCTACAAATTTCCGAGTCACTGTATGATGTCATACACACTTTTCAACTTATATCATAAGATATCCTACAAATTTCCGAGTCACTGTATAATGTCATACACACTTTTCAACTTACATCATAAGATATCCTACAAACTTCTGAGTCACTGTAATTTACTTTTAAGACACTACCCAATGATTGTTTACTGTGTAAGGAACTACAGAAGGATATCTGTATGGCACTACACAAGGCAGTTTACTTTATAAAGAACTACAGGATATCTGTATGGCACTACACAAGGCAGTTTACTTTGTAAAGAACTACAGCAGCATATCACCTGTAAGACACTACACAAGGCAGTTTACTTCATAAAGAACTACAGAAGGATATCTGTAAGGCACTACACAAGACAGTTTACTTTGTAAGGCATTACAGAAGGATATCACCTGTAAGACACTATACAAGGCAGTTTGCTCTTGAAGGAACTACAGAAGGATATCATCTGTAACACAAGACACAAGGTAGTTTGCTCTGTAAGGCACTACAGAAGGATATCATCTGTAAGGCACTACACAAGGCAGTTTACTCTGTAAGAGACTACAGAAGGATATCACCTGTAAGACACTACACAAGGTAGTTTACTCTGTAAGGCATTATAGAAGGATATCACCTGTAAGGCACTACACAAGGCAGTTTACTCTGTAAGGAACTACAGAAGGATATTTGTAAGGCACTACACAAGGTAGTTTACTCTGTAAGGAACTACAGAAGGATATCATCTGTAAGACACTACACAAGGTAGTTTACTCTGTAAGAAACTACAGAAGGATATCATCTGTAAGACACTACACAAGGCAGTTTACTCTGTAAGGAACTATAGAAGGATATCATCTGTAACACACTACACAAAGCTGTTTACTTAGTAAGAAACTACAGAAGGATATCTGTAAGGCACTACACAAGGTAGTTTACTCTGTAAGAAACTACAGAAGGATATCATCTGTAAGACACTACACAAGGCAGTTTACTCTGTAAGGAACTACAGAAGGATATCATCTGTAACACACTACACAAGGTAGTTTACTCTGTAAGAAACTACAGAAGGATATCTGTAACACACTACACAAGGTAGTTTACTCTGTAAGAAACTACAGAAGGATATCTGTAAGGCACTACACAAGGTAGTTTACTCTGTAAGGAACTACAGAAGGATATCATCTGTAAGGAACTACAGAAAGATATCATCTGTAAGGCGCTACATGAGGTTTTTATTGTTAATCACTACTGCTTAATAAGAAAACTGTTCAGTACTTATTGAAACAGCATCTTAAATAAAATGTGAACATTTATAAACTTTACTACTAAATTTCGTCAGGCATAAAGGTTAAAAATATGGTTTACTAGAGTTTTAATCTTTATATATAAAGTTTGTTTGGCATCTTGAAGTTTAGTACATATAAACAGTAATTTGATCATTTATAATGAATATTACTCCTAAATAAAATGCAACTTTGTCAGTACGGAAAAAAAACACCAAGATTATTTTATAAAAACATATATGAAGGATGGTTCACTTAGTATTTACGATACTTCACAACTACCAATTAAAATTGAAACAAGATTAAGTCTTGTGCTACCTTTTTTATTTTATTTTTTTGGGGGGGGGACTAAATGCAAAATAACTCACTAAATTAATCTAAGTATTTAGTTGTAGGCTTGTATATTAATGTTTTAAATATTTATTTAGATATGAAAAATAACATTTTAGTAATTTGTTTGGACCATAAATTGTTTGTTATTTCTTGTATACATCTAAACAAACTGCTGTGAAGTGGGACAGAGTTAAGTTTACAGACTTAGAATGCTAAAATCTGGGGTTCAATTCCCTGTGGTGGACACAGCTGAAAGCCTAATGTGCTTTAAAGCAAACAAACAATTGAGAAGTGAAATAGCTTTGACCTCTAATTTAGAAATCATTCGTGTATAATATATTGGAAACAAAATGTCCTTACATGAACTCCAACCTCATTCAAATATTCTAGTAGCAACCACTCATGTCATTATAGAATGTCATGCTACCAGCAACCAGTCTCATGTCATGCTACAAGCAACCAGTCGAATGTCATGCTTCTAGCAACCAGTCAAATATCATAAAAGAATGTCATGCTACAAGCAACTAGTCGAATGTCATGCTACCAGCAACCAGTCTCATGTCATGCTACTAGCAACCAGTCTCGTGTCATTATAGAATGTCATGCTACTAGCAGCCAGTCTCGTGTCATTATAGAATGTCATGCTACTAGCAACCAGTTTTCTGTCATTATAGAATGTTATGCTACTAGCAACCAGTCTCGTGTGATTATAGAATGTCATGCTACAAGCAACCAGTTGAATGTCATTATACAATGTCATGCTACCAGCAACCTGTCTCATGTCATGCTACTAGCAACTAGTCTTTTGTCATTATAGAATGTCATGCTACTAGCAACCAGTATTGTGTCATTATAGAATGTCATGCTACTAGCAACCAGTATTGTGTCAT
>NW_013668585.1:85790-86824 GCF_000517525.1 Limulus polyphemus
ACTAGCAACCAGTCTTGTCATTATAGAATGTCATGCTACTAGCAACCAGTCTTGTGTCATTATAGAATGTCATGCTACTAGCAACCAGTCTTGTCATTATAGAATGTCATGCTACTAGCAACCAGTATTGTGTCATTATAGAATGTCATGCTACTAGCAACCAGTATTGTGTCATTATAGAATGTCATGCTACTGCAACCAGTCTCATGTCATTATAGAATGTCATGCTATTAGCAACCAGTCTCCTGTCATTATAGAATGTCATGCTACTAGCAACCAGTTTCATGGCCTTAATGACATATTATTCTACTAACAAATGGTTCTGTGTTGTGTCACTCTACAGGTTTATCTGGGAAAACAAAATGAAAAACTATTAAATTCAAACAAATGATTAAAGGGAATAATCTATAGGTTAAAAATTAAAGTTGTAAATAAAACAATTAGCAACTACAATTTAAAAACCTATTTCACCTTTAAGCTTGTTACTTTTGCATCTAGGTGAAAGTTTGTAGATTACTTAAATTGTTGTTATCTTTCAAACCTACCCAATAAACTCATGTCTTCCATAGTTTTCTAATTGTTTAATATTTATAGAGGCTTCCAAATGGCGAATGAGACGTTTTTCATATTAAAAATGTCCAAAGCAGGAAAACATTGCAAAAAAGCTCTCTTAAAGCATAAGATATTTGTTTAATAGATTCAGAAAATGTTTACTTGCCTATATTCTTCAACTAGTGAATGATACTTATGAAGTTCTTGGATAATCTTAAGATTTCAGTTTCCTCAATCGCTGCACACATTGAAGTAAGTGTGATATAAAATATTATTTCACCAGTTGAACCACACATTGTTATCTTAATGTAAATCTTTCAACATAAGTAAAGAAAGGTGCAGTCAAGTAGAATATGACATTTATTATGTGTGGATGTCTTTTTATAAGCTGGTGAAACATGATTATAGTTAAATATACACACCGTGGTCACAAGTAAATAGACACCACCTTTAAAGAAAAAATGAAAAATTTCAGTCATATT
>NW_013668585.1:87215-89842 GCF_000517525.1 Limulus polyphemus
GTCCTTCCTCCAATATTTCGACCCATTTCGCAAAATTTATGTTGCCAACGCTCTCCACTAAGCTCGATCTCCCACCAAACCAAACAGCTCCCCAAACCACCACACTGAAACCACCATGCTTTACAGTTGGCTGCAATCTTTTGAGCCAAAACTCTTGGTGAGGCATTCTCCAGACCCATATCCTTCCACTGTTCGAAAATTGAGCGAATCTTGATTCGTCTGAGAACAATACGGTCTTCCAAAAGTCCAGAGGCTTGGTCATTATATCACTTGCCCACTTCTTTCGTCTGACGATGTTGGCAGGTCTTAATAAGAGCTTCCATCTAGCTGCTCTGCAACGATAACCCAATCTGTGGAGAATCCGTTGAACAGATTTCGGGCTCATCCCACCAACTTTGGCCACTTCTGCAGTCGTTAATCTGAGATCCATTTCGATGCTCCTCTTGACAGCTCTTTTTGTTTTCTCCGATGGACCAGGACGACCCAGATGCTGCTCAGTTGTTTCCTTGCTGTGTTTCCTGAACTGCACGATGATTCTGTTGACTATCGAAAGCGGGATTCCCAAATTCTGAGAAATTTGCCGCTGACTTATTCCACCATCTGCTTGACCAACTATCCTTCCTCTAACAAAATCTGACAATTCGAGAGAACCTTGAGTTCTAGGCATGTTGTAGCAAAAGATAATTAGTGTGCGGACCATTTTCATTTATATAGTGCTCTGTGAACCCAAATTAGTTAGCATAAATCAGTTAAATGACGAAAAATTAGATGTCTATTTACTTGTGACCATTCAGTGTACTTGTCGTAACTCATTATTATTTCTATTATGTTTATAAACGCTACATTCTATATCCTAAATACCTTAGGGATTTTCAAGAATGAAAAAAGTCTAAAGCTATGTAAATTGTAAACAATGTGTGGTTGAAATAATATTATTATACACTCTTTTAGCTCTTGAATATTCCTAAGGAACGGAAAAAAAAGTGTTAAAAATATAATAAGCTGATGAAATGTGGACTCTTCTACTGAAACTGGTGAAATGTTTCTAAATATCTATTCAAGTTTATACAGATAAGACAGACAGTTAAAATAACTACTGTTTTAGCCAGATATGTTTTCTAAATGAAAATAAATTCTCTGCGATTGTTTTATCAAAATACCAGGATTCTTCCAAAATCCAGATTAAACTTCCAGGACTCATGCCATGCTCAACTATACCTGCATTTTTGTTTATCAAATGTGTAAGTATTGGGTCTATAGATTGACAAAGGTTGATAAAAAAAATTAAACAAACCCAGTTTTGGGTTTAAAGTATTTGTTTAATTGTTTCTTAAACTAAACTAATTATTTTAGTAAAAAGTGAAATTTTCTGCAAACCCTAAGTAAGGTACTGTTTAAAACACCACACTGTCAGTAATAACCAACGTAAAGTGTCTCTTTCACATGCAAAAGGTATAAGTTATAGCTAACTATTCAAAAGAAAGAAATCATCTTTTTAACAATTAATATTACATTAATCATTCTGAAACAACAGAAGTACAAGTTAAGCTAACATTATACATATAAATGTCTCAAGTAAACTAGAATAAGTTTCTGGTCAATTTTGCATTTACAAATTACTTTATTGAAGATACTTCCATCTATCCATACTGTTTTGTTTAATTCATCTAAAAATCACTCCATTAAACATTCAGAGATGACTTAAGATTTAAACATCTACCAATTATTTAACATTAACATCCACCGATTACTCAAATCATCTGATTATCTATCAGAACATTAGTCTGATTTTTCTAGGCCCTTACTCATTTTCTGCCCGACCATATTGACAAGTTTCTCTGAGTACAGTTGAAGAAGAGAGTAAACCATATGATCCAGATGGTTATCCTGCTGAAACCCAGAAGTCTTTAATCTGGATGGATCTGTCGTCACAAAAGTGGAAAGGTTCAACATGGACATTGGGAGAACAGTTGGCTCCAGGTTTTGTTGAGCTTGGAGGAAACCTTGTGACAAAATATTAGTCATGGCAGACTTTTCTCTTGCTGGAAGCTCTGTGTTTAACATCACCTAGACAATAAACAAGTCTGGTCATTATAATTACAGGACACTTCTTACAGGTTTGAGTATATGGCATTTCACCTGACAGCCGACCTTGAAAAATACATACACAAATCACCCGTGAACTGACAGAAACCTTGAGAAATACATACACCAATCACCCGTGAACTGACAGAAACCTTGAGAAATACATACACCAACCACCCGTGAACTGACAGAAACCTTGATAAATACAGACACCAATCACCCGTGAACTGACAGAAACCTTGTTAAGTACAGACACCAGTCACCCGTGAACTGACAGAAAGCTTGAGAGATATATACACCTATCACCCGTGAACTGACAGAAACCCTGAGAAATACAGACACCAATCACCCGTGAACTGACAGAAACCTAGAGAAATACACCAATCACCCGTGAACTGAGAGAAACCTGGAGAGATATATACACCAATCACCCGTGAACTGACAGAAACCTTGAGAAATACAGACACCAATCACCCGTGAACTGACAGAAACCTTGAGAAATATAGACACCAATCACCCGTGAACTGAAAGAAACCTTAATG
>NW_013668585.1:90772-98336 GCF_000517525.1 Limulus polyphemus
TGCCTTCCCATCGTATTCCTGTGGCTTCCTTCATACTGGATCACTCCTAGTACTGACATTCATATCTGGGATAGGGCTTGTCATTGTCTGGGGCTGATTAAGGTGATGGTCAATGTATCCTCCTTGTGTAAAAAACAACAGACCGTCCTTTAACGTATCTAATTCGCTTTTAAATTTACTAATGTTTTCCATTTGTACTTCTTGTTTCCTTTCTTGTTCCAGTTGCCACTGCTATAGTCTCTCTTCTTGTTTCTTTTCTCGTTCTTCTTGTTTATTTTCTTTCTCCTCTAACAACTGCTGTAATTTCTCTTCTTGTTTATTTTCTTTCTCCTCTAACAACTGCTGTAATCTTCATATTGACGTAGCTAGATAACACTCGTATTAAACAGATTACAAGATAGCCATATTGAAACCATTTAAAAATAGCCATTTTGAACTAACTACAGGAAAGTCATGTTGAACCAAGAAGAAGACAGCCATATTGAAACCATTTAAAAGTAGCCATATAGAAGTAGCTAGATAACACTCGTATTAAACAGATTACAAGACAGCCATATTGAAACTAATTAAAAGACAGGCACATTGAACCCACTAGAAGACAGCCAACATAAACGTATTTGAAAACAACACATTGAACCCACTTGAAGACAGTCATACCGAACTTTGCTGGTCTTAGATAGTGAAAGAACAAATAAAATAAGTTGAAATAAGTACTTGCTTGGAAGAATTACCTTTTGAACTGCTGGGATTGGATCCTCTACAGAAAAGCTTATGTGGTGTTGAAATTGGGATGGTTAAATCACTAAGTGAAGTCGTTCTACGGAGCGAGTTCCCAAAGGTGGATTCTAGGAGGCATGAAGTGATAAATGTCATAACCTTTCCCGGCTTTCAGACACAATGATATAAATCACATTATGAAAATGTCATTTAAATAGAACTTACGTTGCTAAAACAATCAATTTAAAGGATAAGCTAAGACAAATCAAAACCATTCAACCCACTCATTTAATTATTAGTAAAATCAGGACAACTGATAATCATTCATATGATTTGAAATACAACTGACTTGGGGGGGGGGGGTGCATTATCGCCTACTGATATCAGGGACAATTGCCACAACACGTTAGTAGTTATAAGGTATGGTCCTTGTCGTGCCTGATGTTAATGGTAGCATTAAACAGATCATAGAGCTGCCACCAATGTATGTTCCTGCTCAATCAATACTTTCCTTATCACTGTATACGTCAAGTTCCTATATCGTAATGGGGTGGAAGAACCAGATTCCGTCCAAAAGTGTAAAATCCAACTGTGTGACTGCACAGTGAATCTATGAGAACAATACTCTTCCTATACATTGTTTCCACGCTAGATGTGTTCTGTTGCAGGGGAGCTGGATTGGTATGTATCTTTTGGAAATCTGGCATACAAGGTGACTTTATGAGTCAGTTTTTAGCCATTGTCACAATGTCTAGTTTCTACTCTGAAAATCCAAGCTTTGATTCTGTAGTAAGGTCCAGAACCAACAGCAGTTTGCTTGTGTAATGGAAGATGATTTATCATAGCTGAACAACTGGTTTATAAGTATTCCCACATCCTGTTAATGACATTTTCAGGTGGTTGGAGCCAACTTGGAACAATCTGTAGGGATTGACTGTCTTTCATTTGTCCAATGACTAAATGTTCAACTGTTTTCTCTCAGATTTAACTAAAATTCATGAACAATTTGGAGAACTTTTAATCTGTGACTCACTTCCAAGTGACAACTTAAATAAAATGTATGGAACCATACATATAGCATAGGCTATAAGATCAATCATTTGCATTTTAAATCAAATTAGGAAGGCTGATTGAAGTTACTTTACGAGAATGGATTAAAAGATTAGACTTTACAAATAAGTTAGTTAATATTTTAAAAGAATATGGTAGTTACTACACTATAGTTTCAAAATAAGCAAACTTTATGGACTAATAAAGTATAAACAAAGTGTACAAAATATTGTAACAAATATATTTATTTTAGAATATGCAAATATTTACATGTGGATGAAAGGACATTAGGTCCACACTACACCTGACAATTTGACATTAATCCACATAATACGATAATATTTGTATTCTAAGTCTGTTCTTAATTTATGAGAAGGAATGTATTAATTGTTTAAAATGTAGATTTAACCCATTTAAGCAATGACAAATCTACCTTTTATAGATTTCTCAGTCGTTTCATTGTCAACAGCATTACTAAGATTGCACATACTTTTACTATTGGTAAGTACACCCATCGAACCTACCTAAATTAAAAAACAGATGTTTTATTCTTGGAAGTTTGATCTTCATAAATACATCCAACAAGTATAAACAATACACACATACAAGTATAATTCAGACATACAGGTATAAAACATTGAATTAAACTTATTACATATTTTTAAGAGGGCAATTTAATTATCCATGTTGTTTGTAATCTAAAAATGTATTGTGATTTCTTCATATGTATGGCTATCATTATCTAAAGGTGAAACTATTGAATTATGGCTTTTTTCTTTCAAATACTTAAAGGATAACGAGGAGTTAACTAACTGTTTTTGGTTTCTTTAGAGCTTCATTAAAAGTCCTAGTCAGTTCCTCTCGTTTGTTTGGTTTAACACTGCTTTCCTGTAATAAACAAAATAACTTTCAATAAGACCCAAAAGTTTAGTACTTTTGTACAAATATTTTCAAATTCTAACCAATGAATTTAATTATTTTATTCAAACTCCTCTCTCACAGAGCTGCAATACAAGGATCAGTGATTAGCAATCTTTTTGCTTTGGATATTTATGAAGAACGATTATTTACATTAGTCATCCCTAATGTTCAACTGATAGACCTGAGTGAGATAGTTGACAACAGCCACCTTTTGGACTACTGTAATAAAATATTGGGATTTGACCATTACTTTTAAAATGTACCTATAACTTGAAGTGTAGAGCACAGTTTTTGTTTTGTAGCAAACGGATTGGAACCATAGACAATTGAATCAACAGTCTAGATTGGAACCATAGTCTGGCATGTTAATCACTGGGCCATACCCAAGCCAACAAACAAATGAATGATACTTTTTTTTAAATAAACATTGACTTTACCAGCAAAGTCAAAAATATAATAAGAAGAACAAAATTAAGAGTAATTAGTCAACGTAATAAGGCAATCATACAAGTTACTTAAAAAACTTTCAAACACGATCTTATTATAACTCTAAAGTGACACAATGGTGTGGATCCTCCTCTCTGCATGCTACTCTACAGTTACCCGATGGTGTGGATCCTCCGCTTTTTATGCAACTCTACAGTTACCCGATGGTGTGGATCCTACACTCTGCATGTAACTCTACAGTTACCCGATGGTGTGGATCCTCCTCTATGCATGCAACTCTACAGTTACCCGATGGTCTAAGCCTTCTCTATGGACATAATTCTATAGTTACCTGATGGTCTAAGCCTTCTCTATGGACATAACTCTACAGTTTCATATATTACCTCCGCTGATTTTTCCAAGCCAGTTCCCTTGGCTGTGGTTTCGCTAGATGGTCTAAGCCTTCTCTATGGACATAACTCTACAGTTATCTGATGTTCTAAGCCTTTTATAAGGACATAACTCTATAGTTATCTGATGGTCTAAGTCTTTCTCCATTAAGCAAGTAAATAATTACAAAATGTTTTTACCTGATAATCTAAAGCTTTATTCTTGCCTGATTCAGAACCTGTTAATCTGTAGAGATAAAATAAAAGAATATTTTGTTTTTAATCTAGTGACTTAGCATCAGAAAATAATATACTTATAATTGTTTGAAAGTAATAAACAATGCAGTGGAAGCAATTACACAAACAATATAACAACCCGAATCTAATCTTTTCTATAAAAAGCTTCTATAAAGAATGAATCCTGATCCAGAGTATTGATATAAATGATATTTATATTAGCATTGAATTCGTGGATATGGACTACAGGGTTACCTTGAAAGAGAAACAGAACAAACGTTTTTACTGATGAAATTACAAATTACCGAACTGATGCCATAGGTAATGATTGAGCCATAAATTCTGCTGATATGCTGCGTCGATTCATGTTGTTAACCACTTTCTCCACATGGCTTGTCACAGGGCCCTTTTCAAGGCTTTCATAAATATTCTTTAATAACTTTTCTCTTTCTCCTAGATGTTCCAGATTTTCATCACTGAAACTGAAAGGATGAAGGGTAAAGTCGTTCTCTTCAAGTGTGGATCGTGAATCTTCATCATCACTAACAGGTTCCTTGCACTCTGGAAGATTTCAACTAAGTTTTCACCAGGTGATGAACACAACTAAGAAAATTATTCTACTTTGAGTTCAAGTACAGAGTATGATTAAAATATGAAAAAATATAATCCATATTTGACACCTAATTTATATTTTATATTATATACAGCATTTATATACTACTATTACGACAGATGAAGTCATATGACGCTGGTAACACGTGATGAATTTCTCAAATGATCATGAATTATCGGGGAAGACAGAGTTTGTTCGAGACGCCCTCTTTTTTAGTATATAAGTCTGGCAGATAAAACCTACGGGAATGAATGAAGTAATTTACGATTATGTTTCGAGCTAGTGTGTGAAGTTATCGAGATTGTGAATTGCTGTGATTTATAGTGTGTATTATAAAAGTAGTTAAGGTTAAAGTGACGAGAAACGTATTGATTGTGAAATTACTGTGTACTAAAAGTTGTATCGAGAAAGAATAAACTGGTTTAATCAAGAAAGGACTTGTATCGGTGAAGTTCCTTGGAAAGAATTTCTACCGGAAATTAACAAACAAGCAGATATGCAACAAATTGATGTCAGAAGTGGGATGGAAAAGAAAAAAAATGGAAACGAGAAGTGGCAAATCAAACTACATCTTAGCAGATTTGATAGCAGGAATACAAGAACAGCAAAAGAGACAAGAAGAACGAGAAAAGAAACAAGAAGAGAGATTACAGCAGTTGTTGGAGGAGAAAGAAAATAAACAAGAAGAGCTATTTTTAAATGGTTTCAATATGGCTGTCTTCTTCTTCGTTCCAAATATTTACACCAATAACCTGTGAATTGACAGAAACCTTGATAAATATGTACACAAATTACCTTTGAACAGACAGAGATCTTGAATAATATATATATACCAATTACCTGTGAACTGACAGAAATCTTGATAAATACATACACCAATCACACGTTAACTGACAGAAACTGTGATAAATACATACACCAATCACCCTTGAACTGACATAATCCTTGATAAATACATACACCATTCACCCGTGTACTGACAGAAACCTTGATAAATACAGACACCATCTATCCATGAATTGACAGAAACCTTGATAAATACAGACACCAATCACCCGTAAACTGAACGAAACCTTGAGAAATACATACACCATTCACCCGTAAACTGACAGAAACCTTGAGAAATACAAACACCAATCACCCGTGAGCTGACAGAAACCTTGATAAATACGTACACCAATCACCCGTGAACTAACAGCCAACCTTGAGAAATATATACACCAATCACCCGTGAACTAATAGCCAACCTTGATAAATACATACAATAATCACCTGTAAACTGACAGAAACCTTGATAAATATGTATACAAATCACCTTTGATCTGACAGAGATCTTGAGAAATATATATACCAATTACCCGTGAACTGACAGAAATATTGATAAATATATACACCAATCACCTGTTTACCAACATAGACCATGACAAATATTACACCAATAACGTGTGAACTGACAGAAACCTTGATAAATACATACATTAATCACCTGTAAACTGACAGAAACCTTGATAAATATGTACACACAAATCACTTTTGATCTGACATAGATCTTGAGAAATATATATACCAATTACCTCTGAACTGACAGAAATCTTGATAAATACATACATCAATCACACGTGAACTGATAGAAACTTTGATAAATAAATACACCAATCACCCTTGAACTGACAGAATCCTTGATAAATACAGACACCAATCACCCGTGAACTGACAGAAACCTTGATGAATACATACACCAATCACCCGTGAACTGACAGAAACCTTTATAAATACAGACACCAATCATCTGTGAACTGACAGAAACCTTGAGAAATACATACACCATCACCCGTGATACAGAAATCATCTGTTTGCCAACATAGACCATGACAAATATTTACACAAATAACCTGTGAACTGACAGAAACCTTGATAAATATATACACCAATCACCTGTTTACCAACATAGACCATGACAAATATTTACACCAATAACCTGTGAACTGACAGAAACCTTTATAAGTATATATACACCAATCACCTTTGAGCTGACAGAGATCTTGAGAAATATATACACCAATTACCTGTGAACTGACAGAATCCTTGATAAATACGTACACCAATCACACGTGAACTGACAGAAACTTTGATAAATACATACACCAATCACCCATGAACTGGTAGAAACCTTGATAAATACAGACACCAATCACCCGTGAACTGACAGAAACCTTGATAAATACATATACCAATCACCTGTAAACTGACAGAAACTTTGATAAATATGTACACAAATCACCCGTGAATTGACAGAGATCTTGAAGTTTTTCTTGTGACTTGCTTGTGAAATAGTATCAAAATGAACAGAAGATAGGAGAAATGAATTAAAACTTAATGTATATGTGTAACATCCCTCACCCCAACTAGGCTGGTCTTTTACTGAAATAATCTCCACTGAAACGTTCTAAACTATTCCAATTACATATGAAAATATCACCGATATATTATTACTTACCCTTTGAAATATCAGAGTGGCATAGCTGATAACTCTCCTCAGTTCTTCTACAACCTGCAAGCACTGGTCTTGAGTAACTGAAAATTATTAAATAAGGTAGAACAGTTACTATTTAAATATGGTAATTTACTGTAGTGACTTCACTTGCACAAGGACATACTAAAACACTGAATTACAGTATATGATAACAGTAGTCAAACTTATGTGGTATGAAGAAAAGCTTTGAGGGTAGAATATAGTCAATGTACTAATTCAGATAGTTATAAGTTAGTAGTTATACATACTAAAACACTGAATTACAGTATATGATAACAGTAGTCAAACTTATGTGGTATGAAGAAAAGCTTTGAGGGTAGAATATAGTCAATGTACTAATTCAATTTGAAGATAGCTTGATTGGGTAGTGAAAGAAACTGCCATATGAACCAACCAGGAGACAGACACATTGAACCAAGAAGAAGACAGACATTTGAAGTATCCAGATAACTCATATTGAACAGATTACAAGGCAGCCATATTGAAACCATTTTAAAATAGCCATTTTGTACTAACTACAGGAAAGCCATTTTTTCATGGTCTATGTTGGTAAACAGGTGATTGGTGTATATATTTATCAAGGTTTCTGTCAGTTCACAAGTTATTTGTGTAAATATTTCACATGGTGTATGTTGGCAAACAGATGATTTCTGTATCACGGGTGATTGGTATATGTAT
>NW_013668585.1:99342-100577 GCF_000517525.1 Limulus polyphemus
AAAGACCAGGACAACGCCACTTCACCCACAGTTTGATGGGATGGTAAAGTACAACTGGACACTGGGACAGGAATTGGCAAAGTTTTGTAATAGCCGCCAAGATGACTGGATGTTTTACTCCCTCCACTGTTGGTGGCCTATAGGACAGCAGAGCATGAATCCGCTGGATACACTCCAGCAAAGTTGATTTTTGGTCGGGAACTTTGGGTGCCAGTGGACCTGTTAACAGGATGCCCACTTTATGAAGAGTTGCCTGAGAATGTGTCAGAGTTTGTGAAAGTGTTATCGGAAAGAATGGATGATATTCACCATCAAGTGCGTTCAAACTTGAAAACGTCTGCTGATTCGATGAAGTTATCTTTTGATAAGAGATCTACTGAAGTCAGCTTTGAACCAGGAGACAAGGTGTGGTTGTATAATCCCAGGAAGACCAAAGGAAAGTCTCCTAAGTTGTCTTCTCTATGGGAAGGCCCATATGACATAGTGACTTTCCGGGTAAAATGTGGTCGGCGAGGTAAGCCAAAAGTGGTGCATGCCAATAGGCTTTGGCGTTATCATGGTCCAGGACATTTCAGTTGGGACGAAGTGGACAACAGAACAAACGATGCTGCTAAAGACGTGCTACCTGTAGAAGCCACCGTCAAAGGAAGAACTCCTCTCAGTTTTGAGAAGAGAAACGGTGAAGCTCTTGATGAAGTTACTGCCATTGATGTGACTGTTATCGACGATAGGACATTTTCTGATGAAGCAGATGAATCCCATATGAAGCAGAAGCCAACGAGACGCAGACCAGTACCGAAGAAGATACGTCCTGTAGAATTAAAAGACTTTGTTGAATTGTAATTTTGTGCTTGTAATTCTGTACATTGAATTAAGTTATTGTTAATTGTTATTGGTTTATTGTAAGTGGCTATTGTTCGGGACGAACAATACTAAGGAGGGGCAGTGTTGCGTCAGCGAGGTCACGTGACTGGTATCACGCCACCTGTTTTCTAGAAATATCCTGTTCCTTCGTGAATGCCCTAGCATTTACTAGATTGGGGGTAGACTGGTATATATAAGATGGTCACAACGTGACGGGAAAATGTGTAGGTAATGAGTAATTGAACTGCAGTTAGAGAGTGTGTAATTGAACGGAGTTGAAGTCGAGCACGTGAGCGTTTGATTATCGAGCGACTGTTGAAATTAAGTGTATCGGTAAAGTTGCATTCGGAAAGAATAAAGCAGTTTTATTT
>NW_013668585.1:100597-103501 GCF_000517525.1 Limulus polyphemus
TAAAGTTTCGTTGGAACGAATTTTACGGAAAATTAATTAACGAACGAACGGAGACGTAATAATATATGTATATCTGGAATGTAAAGGTCGTTTTTTAAAACTTTTTATCAAAACAGGAACGTAATAACACAACCAGGTGTGAATGCTAATAACAGAAACGTAATAACACAACCAAGTGCGAGTGTTAATAACAGAAACGTAATAACACAACCAAGTGTGAGTGTTAATAACAGAAACGTAATAACACAACCAAGTGTGAGTGTTAATAACAGAAACGTAATAACACAACCAAGTGTGAGTGTTAATAACAGAAACGTAATAACACAACTAAGTGGGAGTATTAATAACAGTAATGTATAATACAACTAACCAGGAACGTTATTAAAAAGAGTATCCTAAAGAACGTACAATACAACTAACCAGGAACGTTATTAAAAAGAGTATCCTTAAGAACGTACAATACAACTAACCAGGAACGTTATTAAAAATAGTATCTTTAAGAACGTACAATACAACTAACCAGGAACGTTATTAAAAAGAGTATCCTTAAGAACATACAATACAACTAACCAGGAACGTTATTAAAAAAGTATCCTTAAGAACGTAAAATAAAACTAACCAGGAATGTTATTAAAAAAAGTATCCTTAAGAACGTACAATACAACTAACCAGGAACGTTATTTAAAAAAGTATCCTTCAGAACGTACAATACAACTAACCAGGAATGTTCTTAAAAAGAGTATCTTTAAGAACGTACAATACAACTAACCAGGAATGTTAGTAAAAAGAGTATCCTTAAGAACGTACAATACAACTAACCAGGAATGTTATTAAAAAGAGTATCCTTAAGAACGTACAATACAACTAACCAGGAATGTTATTAAAAAAGTATCCTTAATAACGTACAATACAACTAACCAGGAATGTTATTAAAACGAGTATCCTTAAGAACGTACAATAAAAATAACCAGGAATGTTATTAAAAGAGTATCCTTAGGAACGTACAATAAAACTAACCAGGAATGTTATTAAAAAGAGTATCCTCAAGTTGTTCTAGTGAAGATTTTTTGTTGCTTTCCTGAAAGTCTTCTTCATTTGTAGCATTCACAAAGTAAGACCTGCAAGTAAACCAACAGTATTTAGTTATTTTATGTAATTAAATTAGTTATTCCTACTTATATGTTTGAGAAAGAGTTTTATTTTTTTCTAAAGTTTAGTTCAATATTTACTTTTTCTACTTTTGTTTATTTTTTATCTGTAATAAATCTTACCTATTTTCCTCTACTGAACTGTCCACTGATGAGAAAATGTAGCCACTTTCACTAATCCCAGTAATCTCTGTGTCTGGTTGTTCATTTTCAACCTCTTCATCCTCGAGCTTTGACCCACTTGAACCCATTAGGTGCTGCAGCCTATCATTTTTGTTTTCTTCTGATAGTGTGTTGACTTTTTTCTTTCTTCTTAAGATGACACCTTCTATCTCCTATCTCGAGCAACATTGAAAGAGCCAGAATAACATGTCGATACTTTACATAAATCACAAACAGTAATGACTTTACAAACTTAACACTAAACCACTGATATTCTACCACAAATATCTGTGATATTATATGAGGTAATGCATTCAGATATTAAAGAATCATTTTATCAGAAATATTGATCAGTAATGTAAAGTCATGTCATCTCGGAACACCTTATCAGCACTGGATTTCATCAAACATTTCATAATAATTAATAAAATTTAATTAGAAATACTGGATATAAATTGTATAAAGAGACTACAAGATATTCCTAACATTCTAGCTTTACCTGGTTTGGTGGGTTGAGTATTTCTTTCTGTTATCTGAACTCAACACAATTCTAACTTTACCTAGTTTTGTGATTGAGGATTAATTTTTGTTGTCTGAACTCAACAACATTCTAACTTTACCTGGTTTTGTGGGTTGAGGATTTCTTTCTAATGTCTGAAATTAACAACATTCTAACAATACCTGGATTGGTGGGTTGAGGATTTATTTCTGTTGTCTGAACTCAACAACATTCTAACTTTACCTGATTTGGTGGGTTGAGGATATCTTTCTGTTGTCTGAACTCAACAACATTCTAACTTTACCTCTTTTGGTGGGTTAAGGATTTATTTCTGTAGTCTGAACTTAACAACATTCTAACTTTACCTGGTTTCGTGGATTGAGGATTTCTTTCTGTTTGAACTCAACTACATTCTAACTTTACCTGGTTTTATGGGTTGAGGATTTCTTTCTTTGTCTGAACTCAACAACATTCTAACTTTACCTGATTTGGTTGGTTGAGGATTTCTTTCTGTTGTCTGAACTCAACAACTACCTAACTTTACCTGGTTTTGTGATTGAGGATTTCTTTCTGTTGTCTAAACTCAACAACATTCTAACTTTACCTGGTTTTGTGGGATGAGGATTTCTTTCTGTTGTCTGAACTTATCAACATTCTAACTTTACCCGGTTTCGTGATTGAGGATTTCTTTCTGTTGCCTGAACTCAACAACATTCTAACTTTACCTGGTTTTGTGATTGAGGATTTCTTTCTGTTGTCTCAAAAGAACAACATTCTAACTTTACCTGGTTTGGTTGGTTGAAGATTTCTTTCTGTTGTCTGAACTCAACAACATTCTAACTTTACATGATTTGGTGGTTTGAGGATTTCCTTCTGTTGTTTGAAATTAACAACACTCTAGCTTTACCTGGTTTTGTGGGTTGAGGATTTCTTTCTTTTGTCTGAACTCAACAACATTCTAACTTTACCTGGTTTTGTGATTGAGGATTTCTTTCTGTTGCCTGAACTCAACAACATTCTAACTTTACCTGGTTTTGTGATTGAGGATTTCTTTCTGTTGTCTGAACTCAACAACATTCTAACTTTACCTGGTTT
>NW_013668585.1:103896-104960 GCF_000517525.1 Limulus polyphemus
GTTTGAACTCAACTACATTCTAACTTTACATGGTTTTGCCATAGAGGATTTCTTTCTGTTGTCTGAACTCAACAACATTCTAACTTTACCTGATTTAGTGGTTTGATGATTTCTTTCTATTGTCTGAACTCAACAACAATCTACCTTCACCTGGTTTTGTGGGTTGAGGGTTTCTTTCTATTGTTTGAATTCAATAACATTCTAGCTTTACCTAGTTTTGTGATTGAGGATTTATTTCTGTTGTCTGAACACAACAACATTCTAATTTTACCTGATTTGATGGGTTGAGGATTTCTTTCTGTTGTCTGAAATCTACAAAATTCTAACTTTACCTGGTTATGTTATAGAGGATTTGTTTCAATTGTCTGAACTGAACAACATTCTAACTTTTCCTGGTTTTGTGGGTTGAGGATTTCTTTCTGCTGCCTGAACTCAACAACATTCTTACTTTACCTGATTTGGTGAGTTGAGGATTTTTTTTGTTGTCTGAACTCAACAACATTCTAACTTTACAAGGTTTGGTGGGTTGAGGATTTATTTCTATTGTCTGAACTCAACAACATTCTAACTTTACTTGGTTTTGTTATAGAGGATTTCTTTTTGTTGTCTGAACTCAACAACATTCTAGCTTTACTTGGTTTTGTGATTGAGGATTTCTTTCTGTCGTCTAAACTCAACAACATTCTAACTTTACCTGATTTGGTTGTTTGAAGATTTCTTTCTGGTGTCTGAAATTATCAACATTCTAGTTTTACCTGGCTTGGTGGGTTTAGGATTTCATTCTTTTGTCTGAACTCAAAAACATTCTTACTTTATTTGATTTGGTGGTTTGATGATTTCCTTTTGTTGTCTGAAATTAACAACATTCTTACTTTATTTGATTTGGTGGTTTGAGGATTTCCTTTTGTTGTCTGAAATTAACAACACTCTACCTTCACCTGGTTTTGTGGGATGAGGATTTCTTTCTATTGTCTGAACTCAACAACATTCTAACTTTACCTGATTTAGTGGTTTGATGATTTCTTTCTATTGTCTGAACTCAACAACAATCTACCTTCACCTGG
>NW_013668585.1:105720-111529 GCF_000517525.1 Limulus polyphemus
GTGGGATGAGGATTTCTTTCTATTGTCTGAACTCAACAACATTCTAACTCTACCTGGTTTTGTGATTGAGGATTTATTTCTGTTGTCTGAACTCAACAACATTCTAGCTTTACCTCTTTGGGTGGGTTGAGGATTTCTTTCTGTTGTTTGAACTCAACAACATTCCAACTTTACCTGATTTGGTTGTTTGAAGATTTCTTTTAATATCTGAACTCAACAACATTCTAACTTTACATGATTTGGTGGTTTGAGGATTTCCTTCTGTTGTTTGAAATTAACAACATTCTAGCTTTACCTGGTTTTGTGGGTTGAGGATTTCTTTCTATTGTTTGAACTCAACTACATTCTAACTTTACATGGTTTTGCCATAGAGGATTTCTTTCTATTGTCTGAACTCAACAACATTTTAATTTTACCTTATTTGGTTGGTTGAGGATTTCTTGCTGTTGTCTGAACTCAACAACATTCTTACTTTACCTGGTTTTGCCATAGAGGATTTCTTTCTGTTGTCTGAACTCAACAACATTCTAACTTTACCTGATTTGGTGGTTTGAGGGTTTCTTTTAATATCTGAACTCAACAACACTCTACCTTCACCTGGTTTTGTGGGTTGAGGGTTTCTTTCTATTGTTTGAATTCAATAACATTCTAACTCTACCTGGTTTTGTGATTGAGGATTTCTTTCTGCTGTCTGAACTCAACAACATTCGAACTTTAACTGATTTGGTGGGTTGAGTATTTCTTTCTGTTGTCTAAACTCAACAACATTCTAACTTTACCTGGGTTTGTGATTGAGGATTTCTTTCTGTTGTCTGAACTCAACAACATTCTAACTTTACCTGGTTTTGTGATTGAGGATTTTTTTCTGTTGTCTCAAATTAACAACATTCTAACTTTACCTGGTTAGGTGGGTTGAGGATTTCTTTCTATTGTCTGAACTCAACAACATTCTAACTTTACCTGGTTTTGTTATAGTGGATTTTTTTCTGTTGTCTGAACTCAACAACATTCTAACTTTACCTCTTTGGTGGGTTGAGTATTTCTTTCTGTTGTTTGAACTCAACAACATTCTAACTTTACCAGGTTTCGTGGGCTTAGGATTTCTTTCTATTGTCTGAACTCAACTACATTCTAACTTTACCTGGTTTTGTGGGTTGAGGATTTCTTTCTATTGTCTATTTTAATTTTACCTGATTTGGTTGGTTGAGGATTTCTTTCTGTTGTTTGAACTCAACAACATTCTTACTTTACCTGATTTGGTGAGTTGAGGATTTTTTTCTGTTGTCTGAAATTACAACATTCTAGCTTTACCTGGTTTTGTGATTGAGGATTTCATTCTGTTGTCTGAACTCAACAACATTCTAGCTTTACCTGGTTTTGTGATTGTGGATTTATTTCTGCTGTCTGAACTCAACAACATTCTAACTTTACCTAGTTTTGTGGGTTGAGGATTTATTTCTGTTGTCTGAACTCAACAACATTATAACTTTACCTGGTTTTGTGGGTTGAGGATTTCTTTCTGTTGTTTGAACTCAACAGTAGTTAGTCCTTTCTCTTTTTCCTGGTCTAGATCATAAAGTGAATAGAAAGAAAATTAAAATATACCTTTAACAGAACTTTCTTAAATCTATTTTCACACACTTTATACACTACCTTTACTCTTTAAAAATAATTTAATTCACACAATTTATTCAATGCCTAACAACTTTGTTTTAGGACTGCCTTAACACACTTTACACATTAACTAGAAACTCATAAAGACAATATTCGAACACTTTTCACACTGATTAGAAACCTCATATGGACAATATTCGAACACTTTTCACACTGACTAGAAACTTTGTTAGAACTTAATTCACACATCTTACATACTGATTAGAAAAATCTTGTTAGGACTTCCTTCACACAGCTTACACACTTAATAGAAACCTTGTTAGGACTTCCTTCAAACACCTAAAATACTAACTAGAAACTTTGTTAGGATTTCCTTCACACACTTTACATACTGAGTGAAGACTTCTTTTACACATTGACTAGAAATTACTACATTAACAAGGACTTAAGTTATACACTGCCTAACCACATTTCTAAGATGTTTCAAGATAGTAACAGGTCACGTGTGCTTTTTTCTTAAAAATACATTTGTTTTTGAATATCAAACCATACAAACTTAGAGAATATTTTATATTAATTAGGAATCTATGCTGTTTTGACGAAGCAAAGTCTGTTGTATGTTGTATACATTACACACGTGGGATGTTTGGTTGTATACATTACACACGTGGAATGTCTGGTTGTATACATTACACACCAGGAATGTCTGTTTGTATACATTACACACCTGGAATGTTTGGTTGTATAAATTACACACGTGGAATATCTGGTTGTATACATTACAGACCAGGAATATTTGGTTGTATACATTACACACGTGGAATGCTTGGTTGTATACATTACATACGTGAAATTTTTGGTTGTTTACATTACACACCTGGAATGTCTGTTTGTATACATTACACACGTGGAATGCTTGGTTGTATACATTACACACGTGAAATTTTTGGTTGTATACATTACACACCTGGAATGTCTGTTTGTATACATTACACACCTGGAATGTTTGGTTGTATAAATTACACACGTGGAATGCTTGGCTGTATACATTACACACGTGGATTGTTTAGTTGTATACATTACACACGTGGAATATCTGGTTGTAAACATTACAGACCAGGAATATTTGGTTGTATACATTACACACGTGGAATGCTTGGTTGTATACATTACACACGTGGAATGTCTGGTTGTATACATTATACACGTGAAATGTTTGGTTGTATACATTACACACCTGAAAGGTCTGATTGTATACAATACACACCTGGAATGTTTGGTTGTATACATTACACACCTGGAATGTCTGGTTGTATACATTACACACCTGGAATGTCTGGTTGTATACATTACACACCTGGAATGTTTGGTTGTATACATTGCACACTTGGAATGTTTGGAAGAGGAATAACAGAGTCAGAGTTAGGATAGGGTTTTCCTTGATCATCTAACCTCTGTGCCCAACGACCTCGAGGTAGAACAGCTGGAGAGTTTTGTTGGTCTGTATTACATTTACTGAGCTCCTTGGACATCTATGATGTTAATAAAAAAAATCTAGCATAAGAATGATACAAAAATAGATAACATCAACATTCAGATATTATTAATCATATATTAGTAAGTTAAACGGTGGGTTGAGTATGTTATATTAAAACGATTTTGGATACACAAATAAGAATGTCACATGACATCCACAGTCAAAATAAAGTGATGGTGGAACGCTTTTATCAGAACTACGTTTTGATATTGTTTGGAATTTTAAGGTTAGAGTGAAGTCCTCCAAAATTTAATCACTTTTGTGAAAGGCATGTAACAGCTCTTTCCCATTTAAAATATTCGTACGCTCAGATCATAAAAATGTGTTCAGTTTGGAAAATTTTAAAGACAGGACTATCCTTTGAACTTAATACCAATGGGAAATATAGGAATATTGATCAAAATGAGACCCAAACATCATCCAGAAAAACTTGCAACAAGTCATTCCCCAGCCGTGGTAAGCAAAATGTGGAGTCTTATAACAGGTGAGAAGCCAACAACACAAAGTTCAGGGGGTAACGTTGTTTACGTTCCTCAGACAAAAGTACACATCATAACAATGAAGAAGGATTTCGATTTGGAAACGAAGCCAATAGAGTATAGGCTCAACAAGATAAGGTTTCCAGCCATACCTTCCATTTTACCAATGTGTATCTAAAGTAGTTGGAAAATAAAATGAGTATTCATGCTATAAGACTAAGTACCTATGGATTTCTGAATGACCGGACTGTTGAAATTGGTGCTGGGAAACCATCATCATACGTGATATGGCTTGTGGAAATCAAACAGGAAGGAGTGTTCTGGTTTGGACACGACAGCGTTACAATGGAGCCTTCTTCAATTGAAAGTATATTGCAGGGCTAATAAAGGTGCACATCACGAGATAGAGTATGACTGGTTGTGGCGATATAAACAAGCATGATGTCATGAGGTTTAAAAATCATTTTAATATGACACTCTCATCCTCTGTGTACTAGTTTACTAACTACAGCACAAGTAATCCACATAAAATATACAATTTGTTATTGACAATTGGAATAAATAAGAACAAGGTATTTGGTCATTATTTTACCTTGCTGCACTTGTGTAAAAGCTTTATTGTTTAGTGGCACATGTGATTAGTGTGTAAATTATTGCCTAGTAGCACATGTGATTAGTGTGTAAATTATTGTCTAGTAGCACATGTGATTAATATGTAAGTTATTTTCTAGTGGCACATGTGATCAGTGTGTAAATTATTGCCTAGTGGCACATGTGATTAGTGTGTAAATTATTGTCTAGTGGCACATGTGATTAGTGTGTAAATTATTGTCTAGTGGCACATGTGATCAGCGTGTAAATTATTGTCTATTGGCAAATGTGATTAATGTGTAAATTATTGCCTAGTGGCACATGTGATTAGTGTGTAAGTTATTGTCTAGTGTCCCTTGTGATTAATGTGTAAATTATTGCCTAATGGTCCATGTGATTAGTCTGTAAATTATTGTCTAGTGGCACATGTGATTAATGTGTAAATTATTGCCTAGTAGCACATGTGATTAGTGTGTAAATTATTGCCTAGCGTCACATGTGATTAGTGTGTAAATTATTGTCTAGTGGCACATGTGATCGGTGTGTAAATTTCATTGCCTAGTAGCACATGTGATTAGTGTGTAAACTTCATTGTCTAGTGTCACATGGGATTGGTGTGTAAATTATTGTCTAGTGGCACATGTGAACGGTGTGTAAATTTCATTGCCTAGTAACACATGTGATTAGTGTGTAAACTTCATTGTCTAGTGGCATATGTGATCAGTGTGAAAATTTCATTGCCTAGTAGCACATGTGATCAGTGTGTAAATTTCATTGCCTAGAAGTTCGTAGTTAAAGATGAATGTTTCACCATAGCTACACAATAACATGTGACACACCAATAGTGATCTATGTGAACCCTACCACCCAGAGACACAAAACTAGTGATTAAAGGTAAATGTGACATCCAATAAAACCTGTTTCTTGGCCCAGTAAGGTAGTTGACCTATACTAAAGCGATATTCAGACACACATCCATCCTTGACGTTTTCCTGGGCTTCTGAGGAGAAACTATTGTTAGCCATATTTGTTCTCTCAGCTTCTTTCTCCAGCATTTGTAGTGGTTTGGTGACGGCAATAACAGTCCTCCTGGATATTAACATGTCAGACTTCAGAAACGATACACCAAAAACAGATACGTCAAAAACACTGATCATGAACAGATACGTGTATAACAGATATTGCCATTATTAAACCAACCTCCACCACCAAACTCCCGTCAGATATGTGTAAGGCAGATGTTAACATATTACACTAACCTCAACCACCAAACTCCGGTCAGATACGTGTAAGGCAGATGTTAACATATTCAACTAACCTCAACCACCTAACTCCCGTCAGTTATGTGTAAGGAAGATGTTAACATATTACACTAACCTTAACCACCAAATTCCCGTCAGATATGTGTAAGACAGATGTTAACATATTACACTAACCTCAACCACTAAACTCCCGTCAGATATGTGTAAGGCAGATGTTAACATATTACACTAACCTCAACCACCTAACTCCCGTCAGATATGTGTAAGGCAGATGTTAACATATTACACTAATCTCAACCACCAAACTCCCGTCAGATATGTGTAAG
>NW_013668585.1:112278-114588 GCF_000517525.1 Limulus polyphemus
CACCAAACTCTCGTCAGATATGTGTAAGGCAGATGTTAACATACTACACTAACCTCAACCACCATACTCCCGTCAGATATGTTAACATATTAAACTATCCTCAACCACCAAACTCCCGTCAGATAAATATGTTAACATCTGCCTTACACATATCTGACGGGAGTTTGGTGGATGAGGTTAGTGTAATATGTTAACATCTGCCTTACACATATCTGACGGGAGTTTGGTGGTTGAGATTAGTGTAATATGTTAACATCTGCCTTACACATATCTGACGGGAGTTTAGGTGGTTGAGGTTAGTGTCGTGTAAGGCAGATATTAACATATTACACTAACCTCAACCACCAAACTCCCGCAAGATACGTGTAAGGCAGATATTAACATATTACACTAACCTTAACCACCGAACTCCCGTCAGATACGTGTAAGGCAGATGTTAATATATTACACTAACCTCAACCACCGAACTCCCGTCAGATACGTGTAAGGCAGATGTTAACATATTACACTAACCTCAATCACCAAACTTCCGTCAGATACGTGTAAGGCAGATTTTAACATTAGTAAACTAACCTCAACCACCAAACTCCCGTCAGATATGTGTAAGATAGATGTTAACATTATTACACTAACCTCAACCACCAAACTCCCGTCAGATATGTGTAAGATAGATGTTAACATTATTACACTAACCTCAGCCAACTAAACTCCCGTCAGATATCTGTAAGGCAGGTGTTAACATATTACACTAACCTTAACCACCGAACTCCCGTCAGATACGTGTAAGGCAGATGTTAACATATTACACTAACCTCAACCACTAAACTCCCGTCAGATATCTGTAACGCAGATGTTAACATATTACACTAACCTCAATCACCAAACTTCCTTCAGATACGTGTAAGGCAGATTTTAACATTAGTAAACTAACCTCAACCACCAAACTCCCGTCAAATATGTGTAAGATAGATGTTAACATTATTACACTAACCTCAACCACTGAATTCCTGTTAGATTTCTAATTTTGTTTTGTAATAAATAACACGGGAGCTGCTGATTATCAAACTATTTTATAGTTTAGAACAAATATTGATTCCTATTAACATATTAATAGTAATTCATTTTAAAAAAAATGTTGTTGAATGTATTCTTACCGTCCATCTTGCCAACCAGCTTCAGGTAGATTGTTTCGAAACGAAATTACTTGGGTTATTTCATGTGGTAGTTTCCACATGAAGATACACCTGGAAGAATTACTTTATATTAGGTATAAAGTTATTTGGTATTTAAAGCCGCCAGTGGTTATACTGATTGTATTATTAGAAATTAACAAGTTATTAGACCAGTGTTAGCCATTTAATACAGGCAACCATTTTCACCTAAATCAACTCTTAGTCACGCAGTATTAAATTCTAAACAGTATTGTTTTTATAAACATTACAAGAAGTAATAAATCAAATACTGCAAAAGGATTATAACCCACTGAGAATTATAACTCAGTTAGAATTATAACCCACCGAGGATTATAACTCAATTAGGATTAAAACCCACAGAGGATTATAACTCAGTTAGGATTATAACCCACATAGGATTATAACCCACAGAGGATTATAACTCAGTTAGGATTATAACCCACAGGTGATTATAACTCAATTAGGATTAAAACCCACAGAGGATTATAACTCAGTTAGGATTATAACCCACAGAGGATTATAACTCAATTAGGATTATAACCCACCGAGAATTATAATCCATTGACATTGTAGATTGACAAGGAAGCTTATAGTTTGAGTTCCTACACACTTTAAAGTATTTTTCTAGAAATAACACCAATAAAAGATGTGCTATATATTACCCACCCATCTCCAGACACTGATATCAAGAACTTCCCGTCGGTGGTGAACTTTAGTCCAGTGACAATTTCTGAGTGACCAAACATGGATGCAACACGTTCTCCAGAAGAGTAATTATAAATATATATACTCTTGTTGGTGCAGGTGGTGGCCAAATACGCCCCAGTATTGTCCAACACAATCTGAAACAGGACAAACAATAATCCATCCATTATAGTCACAAACACGACAAACAATGATCCATCATTCACAGTCACAAACACGACAAATAATGATACATCCTTCACAGTCACAAACACGACAAATAATAATCCATCCTTCACAATCTGAAACAGGACAAACAATAATCCATCCATTATAGTCACAAACACGACAAACAATGATCCATCATTCACAGTCACAAGCACGACAAATAATGATACATCCTTCAAGTCACAAACACGACAAATAATAATCC
>NW_013668585.1:115250-118825 GCF_000517525.1 Limulus polyphemus
AAATAATAATCCATCCTTCACAGTCACAAACACGACAAATTATGATACATCATTCACAGTCACAAACACGACAAACAATGATACATCCTTCAAAGTCACAAACACGACAAATAATAATCCATCCTTCACAGTCACAAACACGACAAATTATGATACATCATTCACAGTCACAAACACGACAAACAATGATCCATCCTCACAGTCACAAACATTGCAAACAATAATCCATCCTTCACAGTCACAAACACGACTAACAATGATCAATCCTTCACAGTCACAAACACGACAAATAATGATACATCCTTCATAGTCACAAACACGACAAATAATAATACATCCTTCACAGTCACAAACACGACAAATAATGATACATCCTTCACAGTCTCAAACACAACAAATAATAATCCATCCTTCACAGTCACAAACACGACTAGCAATGATCCATCTTTCACAGTCACAAATACGACTAGCAATGATCCATCCTTCACAGTCACAAACACGACAAATAATAATACATCTTTCACAGTCACAAACACGACAAATAGTAATCCATCCTTTTCACTCACCAACAACATCAACAATAATCCATCCTTCACAGTCACAAACCCGACAAACAATGATCCATCCTTTACAGTCACAAACAGTAATCCATCCTTTACGGTCACAAACAGTGATTCATTATTTACAGTCACACATTATCTGTGATGCTTGCCTGAATCATATTCTAAAAACACATAACATATTAATCTTCTTGTTTACATCAAGTTTTACCTTCAGAAGTGCTCCAGCATCTTCCTGGGATCCATGGAAGGTATGTGTGTTTGTAACATTGCTGACATTGTACACACGGACATTACAATCTTGGCATGCCACCAGGATGTTTTGCTGGATACTGTCTACTTCCATGTCATAAAATGTAGTCTTCTCCACTAGGCGGTGCTCCACTATAAACGACATCTCAGGAGTCTTCGAGATAAACACAAGTTTTAGAGCTTTACACCTAACCTAGGCAGTACGATTAAATTACTATATCTTATACTAGAGAAAAGAATACCATTAAACTCTTAAACACTTTAGAGGGGAATTTTCCCTTAGAAAAAATACCATAATTTTCTGTTACACTTCCAACTACATAATGAAAAAAAAAATCCAAGTTGTTAAATAAAATGTTTTTCCTTACGAACTGAGCTCGTCTAAAGATAATAGATTTATCGGCTCCACAGGAAATCATTAGGTGTTGACCTTGTTTTTGGACAAAGCGAATTGCAGTAACAGAAGAGGAGTGATCAGCCAGAGTTTGTTGAATGGAGTAGCCATTATTTACATCAAACACGTGAATCAACCTGTCTCTACTTCCAGATGCCAAGTACCTTCTTCCTAAATATCACAGAGAGATCTGACACTGAGGTAGAAAGTTAACGTTTAAACATCACAGAGAGATCTGATACTGAGGTGGAAAGTTAACGTTTAAACATCACAGAGAGCTCTGATACTGAGGTGGAAAGTTAACGTTTAAACATCACAGAGAGATGTCATACTGAGGTGGAAAGTTAAAGTTTAAACATCACAGAGAGATCTGATACTGAGGTGGAAAGGTAACGTTTAAACATCAGAGAGAGATCTGATACTGAGGTGGAAAGTTAACGTTTAAACATCAGAGAGAGATCTGATACTGAGGTGGAAAGTTAACGTTTAAACATCACACAGATATCTGATACTGAGGTGGAAAGTTAACGTTTTACATATCTGTAATTTATCAGTAACAAGCTCCGAGAGACCAAAACTATCAAGTTACTACTCTCAGTACCTATTTTTCAAATATCATATACAGTGTATATTAAAATAATTTTGTGTTGTATGCGAAAAAGAAAAGGTTTACAATACAATTCATCAGAATGATGATTTACGTATTAAAATATATCGAGTACACAAATACATACACACACATATATATTACTCTTATAAAATCAAACTATTTTATTACAAGTTACAGCTTTTACAGTAAGTAAACTTTAGTGTTTATATACTAGATCTTTCTTTACTGTTAAAACTTGTGTACTTGAGAATACTAAATACAAATCGTACTTACTGTGAAAGCTGTCACTTGTAATGAAATACACTTAATCAGTAAGTAAACTCAAAAACGAAACTATTCAATTCAAACTCTGTCTGATGTGCATTTTAAACAACGACTTTTTATGTTACGTCGCTTAGCAAGACCTGTCGAAGTTTTAACCTGATATTGTTGTTTAGTGTATGTACTGAAAGTGTAAAATGAAACGTGTAGACAGCGAAACTTGAAAAATATTTGTTGATTTATTAAGGTTAAGATTAAGGTTTGTCTGATGTACGTGTTTAATATGGATTTTTAATGATTAGGACTGGTTGAAAATTATATTTTAAAGATTATATTTTGGCCAATCAGATGTGTTTGTTGTTGTTTAGATTGCAGTTGGCTATGGTTTCTGTGATTATATAAAATGACATTACTTCGGTCAAGAACATACAGTTAACTGGTACATCTTCATCATGGAAATAAAATCATTGTTCACATCTATCCCACACAATTGCACTCAAACATTTCGTAGACCCATACTAGACCCTCCAACAAACACACACACTTAGCGCCTTTACTTTTAATGGTAACTACTACCAACAGATCTGTAGAGTCGCTATGAGAACCTCAATGGGCCCCACCTTTGTAAACCTCTTTGTTGGATACACCGAACATCTTGTATTTAATCAATACAATGGATCAGTACCCGTGATGTATCGTCGCTACATTGACGACATACTAGGGATTGGATTCGTGCCTAAATCTGATTTAGAAACTTTTATACACTTTGTTTCCTCTTTCCACCATTCTTTAGAATTTACTTGGGAAATATCCAACACAACACTCCCCTTTCTTGAAACTAACATGTACATACAAGACGACCACCTGACCACTAGTATACATAAAACACATTCACACACGTACCTACACTACAAGACGACCATCTGACCACTAGTATAAACTTTTATGTAATATATGTAATTTTGCACAGAAATTTCACGCTCAACATTCAAAATACTATGCACGCAAGTTCTTTGAATTCTGCGCATGCGCCTCTGTTGTAAACTGTACGATCTGACGAAAGGCGCTAGCTCGAAACGTCATCCTTCTTTAAATATAAATATAAAAACTTGACGATTGTTCAAGCTATTATTTAATTGTTATTTTCGTCAACTATCCGGTTTTAACTATTTATTAACTATTTATTAACTATTTAACTATTTATTAACTATTTAACTATTTATTAACTATTTAACTATTTATATTTAACTTTAACCTCCGTAAAACCTCCATCAACATAATTTTCAAATTACGCAATAAAATGGTCTAATGTTAAACTGTAGAAAAATATTGTAAGTTTATTTATTGATAGTGTTACGTAACTGCGTGTTTGTAAATTTCCGGTAGAAATTATTTCCGAGTGACTTCAGCGATACAAGTCCTGTCTTGATTAAACCAGTTTATTCTTTCTTGATACAACTTTCAGTAATACACAGATTTTTCACAGTCACTTTAAACT
>NW_013668585.1:119300-122529 GCF_000517525.1 Limulus polyphemus
CCCGCGCTAAACGCACCAGCAGCGTCACGTGACTTCCCCTGTCGTAACACTACTCCTTCCTTATTATTGTTCGTCCCGAACAATAACCACTTACATTTAACCAATAGATAATTAACAATAACTTCATTAAATGTACAGAATTTACAAACAGAAAATTAAAATTCAAGTCTCTTAATTTTACGGGACGTATCTTCTTCCGAACTGGTCTCCGTATCGTTGGACTCTGCCTCACGTGGGGCTCATCCGCTCCATCAGGAAATGTCCCATTATAGTAACAGTTACATCACTGGTAGTAGCTCTCCCATTTAGTACGGACCCTAGTCCTAAACCTAGTCCTTGAGACTTCGGACTGATTTTGAGTTCCATACCTGATTTTTAGAGCAGCTATCAGTGCTCTATAGTTGTGCTTGTAGTCTGCTGACAACTGTCCAAGTATTTCCAGTGGTTGTCTCTTCAAGCTCGTTGTGAGGTACATTGCTTTCTGCTCCTCTGTCCATCCATTCATTTCTGCAAGGAGCTCAAATTGTGCTCTATATGCTTCCCATTGTGCGTTTTCATCGACTTCCTGTGGCTTCCTTCGTACTAGATCACCCCTATTGCTGACACTCATGTCTGGAATGTGACTTCTGGCAGGACTAAAGATGTCTGCATTAAAGTTAGGTTGCGGGGTCTGGAAGGGGCTTCCTGTTGTCTGGGACTGATTAGGTCCATGGTTAATATATCCTCCCTGTGTAAAGGACAGTAAATCGTCCTTTAATGTATTTAATTCAGATTGAAATTTACTAATGTTTTCCATTTGTACTTCTTGCCACTGTTGTTGACTTTCCTGTAGTAGCTGCTGACTTTCCCGCAAGTGTTGGAGACTTTCTTCTTGTTTCTTTTCTCGTTCCAGTTGCCACTGGTGCTGGTTTTCTTGCCATTGCTGTAGTCTCTCTTCTTGTTTGTTTTCTTTCTCCTCCATCAACTGCTGTAATCTCTGTTCTTGTTTATTTTCTCGTTTTTCTTGTCTCTTTTGCTGTTCTTGTATTGCTACCATCAAATCTGCTAAGTCGAACTTTGATTTGCCACTTCTCGTTTCCATCTTCTTTTTTTTTCTTTTCCGTCCCACTCTCTGACACCAATTTGTTACGTATCTGCTTGTTTGATAATTTCCGGTAGAAATTCTTTCCGAGCAACTGCAGCGATACAAGTCCTTTTTTGATTAAACCAATTTATTCTTTCTCGATACAAACTTTTAGTACACAGTAATTCCACAATCAATACGTCTCTCGTCACTACTATTCGCTTCTTTAATTATCTATCTATATCGCTGGATTTCTTTGCCAGGCTTATATACTAAAAACGAGAGCGTCTAGCAAACACTCGGACATTCGCGGGGTTCCTCGATAATTCGAGAATCTCCAGCACGCATGCTCCCAGCGTCACGTGACTTCCTATGTCGTAACAATTCGTTTGAAAACTTCAGCTAGAAACTGCTAATCCAGTTTACTGGCATAACCTATACTTATCTACAAGTGCTTCCACCCTGTAGTTTTGCTGTTCTAAATCAGCTGTCTTTCATCCCAGTGACAAAATACTAAAAACCGATCATTTTGACTCTTAGGTGAAGCTGTAGAAAAATTGTAGACAGATAGCTCGCAAGTGTGGGCGTGCGCAAATATATGGGTCAAAATGGAGCCGTTTTTGTTGAATAAGTTTGCATGTAGCTTATGGTTAGGCCAAATTTGATACCTAATTGTAGGTTATAAAGATTTATAAGTGTATAAAAGTTAAAGGAAATTCGAAGGTTAACAGTTTCCTATACTGAAAATGTATTTCCAATAACTCTTACCTCCTCTGACATTATAGTGTTACGACAGCGGATGTCACGTGACCCTGTTAATACACCACGAGTTTCTAGTAGGATCATGACTGTTCCTGGCAACTCTAGTGTTTGCCAGACGGTCTCTATTTTTGTATATAAGCCCGGCAAATAAAGCGGAGAGGAAGAGTGACGACATATATAATAGCAGATTGAAGAGAGATATATAGAGAGATAATTGAGTCAAGTAAGTGGCAGTGACCGTAAGTAAAGTGCGTGAATCGTTGTGAATTGTAGCGTGTGTTGAACTTAAAGTGACTGTGAAAATTCTGTGTATTGCAAAGTTGTATTGAGAAAGAATAAACTAGTTTTATTTAAGAAAGGACTTGTATTGCTGAAGTTCTTCGGAGAGAGTTTTTATGGGAAATTAACAAACGAAGAGAGACGTAACAATAGCTATTTCTTGATATCCATGGTTTCCACTTTTTGACCATCTATGTATTGAAAACACTTACTCCAATCTTTTATACCACACTTTGAATGCCCTTGGAAAATTCTAATTTGTAAATTTCTCACCAACATCAAGGCGCCTTCTATCTAGGTACTGTATATAAGCACCTCATTTAGGGTGGGAGAGTGTCAGTGGAGATAAGTATTATTGGAAATAATACATATGAAGTAGGATGGAAGAGAAAAAAATGGAAACTAGAAGTGGCAAATCAAACTATGACTTAGCAGATTTGATGGCAACAATACAAGAACAGCAAAAGAAACAAGAAGAACTAGAAAAGAAACAAGAAGAGCGACAACAGCAGTGGCAAGAAAACCTGCAACAGTGGCAGCTCGAACAGCAAAATAAACATGAGAGATTGCAGCAGTTGTTGGAGGAAAAAGAAAAGAAACAAGAAGAGAGACAACAGCAGTGGCAAGAAATGCTGCAAAAGTGGCAACTCGAACAGCGAAATAAACAAGAGAGATTACAGCAGTTGTTGGAGGAAAAAGAAAAGAAACAAGAAGAGAGACTACAGCAGTATTGGAGGAGAAAGAAAATAAATAAGAAGAGAGACTACAGCCGTGGTTGGAGGAGAAAGAAAATAAACAAGAAGAGAGACTACAGCGGTGGTTGGAGGAGAAAAAAATAAACAAGAAGAAAGTCTCCAACAGTTGAGAGAAAGCCAGCATACACAAATGGAAAGGATGAGTAAATTTCAAAGTGAATTAAATATATTAAAGGATGATTTACTGTCCTTTACACATGGAGGATATATTAACCATATACGTAATCAGCCCCAGACAACAGGAAGCCCCTTCCAGACCCCGCAACCTAGCTTTAATGCAGACATCTTTAGTCTTGCCAGAAGTCACATTCCAGAAATAGGTGTCAGCAACAGGGGTGATCTAGTACGAAGGAAGTCACAGGAATTCGAT
>NW_013668585.1:123405-130198 GCF_000517525.1 Limulus polyphemus
CAATAAGTCAGCTTCGGGAAACCAGTAGTGGTTTGTGTCGAAGGACGCTCAACAACCCCATTGGGAAAGTCCCAACAGCTAAGTGTAAAATGGCAAGCACACATAGTTTCTACGTGATAGGAAAGCTGGATGACCAAAGGTTCAACTTTGTCATAGATTCTGCATCTCAGCAAACCTCTTTGGGTATCAAGGTGCTGGCTCACAAAGAAGTACTAAAGGTCATACAGAAACTCTGTAGTGTGACAGGACATTATGCAAGGTTGTGGGAACCAGTGTGGGTAACTATTGAGCTCATGGGCATAAGGGACAGACACGAAGTATACTTGGCTGACATTGAAGACCAATGCATATTAGGGTTGTACTACTAACTACCGAGGAAGTGTATAGTTAATTTCGATAAAATGATATTTGGGAACAGTAAAGGCCAAATTCTGGTAAGTGTTAAAAGAGAGGTTGGACTAACCATCAAGCTGAAGTCAAAATGACTCAAGGAGGTGATGATGGTGAAGTAGAACCAAGTATAGATATTACAGGAGAACAGGAAAAAGAACAAGATTTGAAGCCAATAATTGAATTTCTTCAAGAAAGTGTTTTGCGCTCTGCTTGGGAGAAGGTGTCTAGCTTAAGACCTGTGACAAAGAACTATTGGGCACAATGGGACCAGATGCAGCTTGAAGATGCTATTCTTGTCCGGAGATGGGAAAGTGACGACCTGGCAAACGGTTATATCGAGAAAGTTACGGGAAGTTGTGCTGTGTCAATACCAAGATAGTTTAACAGGAGGAAATCTTGGAGTTAAGAATACATTGAGTCACCTACAGCAGAGCTTTTACTGGATAGGTATGAGGCAAGTTGTGCTAAAAGGGAACTCAAGCATAAAGGACGTGCTCCACTGAAGTTATATCAAGTTGGTGCACCAATGGAAAGAGTAGCCATTGACATTGCTGGTCCTTTGCTCCGAACTCTTGCTGGAAACAAGTACATTTGTGTGGTGATGGATTATTTCACCAAGTCGCGTGGGGCATATGCAATACCAAATCAGGAAGCTACAACTGTAGCTTCGGCTATTAGTGATTTCTTCTTCAGGTTTGGTATGCCATACGAACTGCATTCAGATCAAGGCCGTAACTTTGAATCAGCTGTGTTCCATGAATGCTGCAAATTGTTTGGCATACGAAAGACCAGAACAACGCCACTTCACCCACAGTCTGATGGGATGGTAGAAAAGTACAATTGCACACTGGGAAAGGAATTGGCAAAGTTTTGTAATAATCGCCAAGATGACTGGGATGTCTTACTCCCTCCACTATTGATGGCCTATAGAACAGCAGATCATGAAGCCACTGGATACACTCCAGCAAAGCTTATGTTTGGTCGGGAACTTCGGTTGCCAGTGAACCTGATAACAGGGCGCCCACCATACAAAGAATTGCCTGAAAAAGTGCCAGAGTTCGTGAACGTGTTATCTGAAAGGATGGATGATATTCATCATCAAGTGCGTTCGAACTTAAAACGTCTGCTGATTTCACAAAGCCATGTTATGATAAGAGATCTACTGAAGTCAGCTTTGTACCAGGAGACAAGGTGTGGTTGTATAATCCCAGGAAGACCAAAGGAAGTCTTCTAAGTTGTCTTCTCCATGGGAAGGCCCATATTATATAGTGGATCATATCTCAGACGTGACTTTTCGAATAAAATGTGGTCGGCGAGGTAAGTCAAAGGTGGTGCATGCCAACAGGCTTTGGCGTTATCACGGTCCAGGACATTTCAGTTGGAACGAAGTGAACAATGGAACAAATGACGCTGCTGAAGATGTGTTACCTGAAAAATCCACTGTCAAAGAAGAAAGTCTACCTGGTTTTGAGAGGAAAACAGTGAAGCCGTTAATGTAGTTACTACCACTGATGTGACTGTTACTGATTACGGGGCGTTTCCTGGTGGAGCAGATGAACCCCATATGAAGCAGAAGCCAACGAGACGCAGAACAGTACGGAAGAAGATACGTCCTGTAAAATTAAAAGACTTTGTTGTATTTTAATTTTGTGTTTGTAAATTCTGTACATTTAATTAAGTTATTGTTAATTATCTATTGGTTAAATATAAGTGGCTATTGTTCGGGACGAACAATACTAAAGAAAGGGCAATGTTACGACAGCAGAAGTCGCTTGACGCTGGGAGCATGCGCGCTGGAGTTTCTGGAATTATCAGGGAACCCCGCTAATGTCCGAGGTTTGCTAGACGCCCTCTTTTTTTTGTATATAAGCCTGGCAAATAAAGCCAGCGATATATGCAGATAGATTGAAGAGATATATAATTGAGTCAAGCGAACAGTAGGCTCCGTAAGTAAAGTGTGTGAATCACTGTGATTTATAGCGTATGTTATAAAGGTTGTTAAGCTTAAAGTGACTGTGGAAATTCTGTGTGTTACTAAAAGTTGTATTGAGAAAGAATAAACTAGTTTTAATTAAAAAAGGACTTGTATCGCTGAAGTTCTTCGGAAAGAGTTAATACCGGAAATTCACAAACAAGCAGATACGTAACAATTTATACGAAGATATAACTTCAGTTACGCTAACCACGTTCAAAGTCGCAACATCAAGTGTGAATAATCACAACACTCCTGTTTTATAGAAACTCGCCAAGAAAAAGTGATTACATTATCTGAATGAGGTGTTTATATACAGTACCTAGATAGAGGGCGTTGCTGGAGAAGTTTATAATTTACCAAGGGTATTCAAGTGGGGTATAAAAGACTGGAGCAAGTATTTCCAGTACTTATATGGGTAAAGAGTGGAAACCCTGGAGATCGATAAATAGCTATAATGTCAGCGGATGTAAGTATTATTGGAAATACATTTTGTGTTTTTTATCAAATAATTTTTCGGTGCGAAGAAAAGAAAGGAAGAATTCAATCGATATTGGAGATGTTGTGTCTCAGGTATTTCTTAATGCATTCCCTTGAAATTTGGTATGTGGAGTTAGTAGAGCAGATACGTTGAAAATATATGATAGTCTGGATTACCACAGTCCGAGCTACAGAAAGTGGAATATCGCTAAACTATCACTCCTGTTAATAACAAAATGTGTCCTGCAGGTTGTTTAGGCTGCACGACACCATACCGTGTGTCTTGATATTGGCTTTATCTGCTGAATACGTCACCTGAAATCAATAATATGCGAAACATATTTGTTTAAAGGTTTCGTTCTTACCATTAATTAGCATGGAATATTGCAAACACAGCACCTCGGAATCATGTGCCTCTACTTTAAGAGAAAACTCCATCGTTCGCAGATCACAGATTCTGAAACAATCAAACCTTTTATAAGCACAGGAACTTGGTTATAAAACAAATATATTTTAAGATTACAAAGTAAAATAGAAACTAAATCCTTATGAAAATAGAAACTCAAAATAGTGCACTTTACGAGAAATATCAGTAATTTTAAAACCAAAAACATGATACAGTCAGATTATTGAATTAAAAAACACTAAACACTAGATAGCAACAAACTTCTGATTATTTTTCAAACATAGATTTATATCATATTTCTGAAAAGTTCTGTTACGTATCTGCTCGTTTGTTAATTTCTGGTATAAATTCTTCCCGAGTAACATCAGCATACGAGTCCTTTCTTAAATAAAACTAGTTTATTCTTTCTCAATACAACTTTGCAATACACAGAATTTCCACAGTCACTTTATCTTAAACACACGCTATAATTCACAACGATTCACGCACTTTATGTACGGTCACGACCGCTCACTTGACTCGATTATCTGTCTCTATATCTCCCTGTCTGCCATTAATTTCTCCGCTTTATTTTCCGGTCTTATAAATACAAAATAGAAGGCGTTTGGAAAACACTCGAGCCTTCATGATCCTTCTAGAAACTCATCACCTGTTACCAGCGTCACGTGAGTTCTGCTGTCGTAACAGTTCATTATCATAACAGTACATAATATGAACCTTAAGCAGTCCTTGGCACAATCTTATTAACCTGGTACTTACCCCTTTAAGTAATCCTTGTCACACTCTTATTAAACTAATACCTACTTTATGATTGATCCTTGCCACACTGTAATTAACCTAATACCTACATTACAAGTCAGTCTGGTAGCTTGATATGTACCTTATATTTCCTGAATGATCCCCAGCTGCCAAATGATAGCCATCATGACTGATACATAGACATCGAACCCCACTCTGCCCACCATGTCTTCTTTCATTACTTCCACCTGTGTAAGAATTGAAGGAAATCGAAAACTTTAATAGCTACTACACATCGATAAAAATACTTTTAAGTGGAGTTTAACATTTACTTTTAAAAAATATAATTTTACACCCAAAGAAACATAAGTATGTGCCTTACACTAATAAACCAGTACTTAGAATTATGGGATATTGGCAGAAAACTATATATTAGAACATGACTGTTTAAACATCTAGATATTGGCACAAACACATTATATTAGAACATCATTGTTTACACATTTGGATATTGGCACAAACACATTATATTAGAACATGACTGTTTAAACATCTAGATATTGGCAGAAAGACTGTATATTAGAATATGACTGTTTAAACATCTAGATATTGGCACAAACACATTATATTAGAACATGACTGTTTAAACATCTAGATATTGGCACAAACACATTATATTAGAACATGGCTGTTTACACATCTGGATATTGGCAGAAAGACTGTATATTAGAATATGACTGTTTAAACATCAAGATATTGGCACAAACACATTATATTAGAACATAATTGTTTACACATCTGGATATTGCCAGAAAGACTGTATATTAGAACATGACTGTTTAAACATCTAGATATTGGCAGAAACACATTATATTAGAACATGACTGTTTACAAATCTGGATATTGGCAGAAACAATTATATTAGAACATGGCTGTTTACACATCTGGATATTGGCAGAAAGACTGTATATTAGAATATGATTGTTTAAACATCTAGATATTGGCACAAACACATTATATTAGAACATGACTGTTTACACATCTGGATATTGGCAGAAAGACTGTATATTAGAATATGACTGTTTAAACATTAAGATAATGGTATAGAAACAGAATTAATTGTTGATTACATAACATATGGCTTTGGTTAAATAGCTAATAACAAAAAATTTGGTAATGGTTTAAATTTAAAAGCTTTAATATTAAAAATGAATAAAATTATACACCTTTATCACATGTTTTGGTGTTACAATTCATTCTTTAGATAAAATTACCTGGTTTAAGAATCACATCGCATAAAAATGAGAGACCTGGATCCATGTACATAATCTTCAACAGTTCCTAAAATTAATAAAAAAAAGTAAACGAACTAATTTACTGTCAGGCTCTACATACCATGTTTGTATAGTATAAAATAACTAATTTACTGTCAGACTCTTCACACCATGTCTGTAAAGTATAAACCACCTAATTTACTGTCAGGTTCTTCATACCATGTCTGTAAAGTATAAACCAACTAATTTACTGTCAGGTTCTTCATACCATATTTGTATAGCATAAACCAACTAATTTACTGTCGGTTTCTTTATACCATGTTTGTATAATAAAAAACAACTAATTTACTGTCAGGTTCTTTATACCACGTTTGTATAATAAAAAACAACTAATTTATTGTAAGGCTCTTCACACCATGTTTGTATAATAAAACCAACTAATTCACTGTCATGTTCTTCATACCTTGTTTGTATAACAAAAACCCACTAATTTACTTTCAGGTTTTTCATACCATGTCTGTAAAGTATAAACCAACTAATTTACTGTCAGGTTCTTTATACCTTGTTTGTATAATAAAATCCAACTAATTTACTGTCAGGCTTCTGGCACCATGTTTGTATATTATATACCTACTAATTTACTTTCAGGCTTATTAAGCTTTAAATACGGAAAGAGTTTGTGTATTTCCTTTGTGAGCAAACATTTAATATAATCCTTAAAATAATGTATTATTTGCATCTGTAAGTACTGGTTTTTAGATTATTTAAGTACACTGTATGCAAAAAATGTGAGCTTTATAAAGCGAAAACACGAATTTTACAGATGCTAAATATATAAGTATATTCGAATAAGACTCACACAACTAATGATAATCCTACAAAATAAAATTTAATTTGATAATATATACTTACAGGACTGTACACATTTGTTTGAGAGTTTGGATTATTACCATATATGTTCCACACCCTAATGGTGTCATCGCTGGAGCAAGACAGAAATGTTCCATGTGTCACCACTGGCTTTCGTTTCTCTGAGAGTTGTGGATATGTCTATTGTCAAGATAATAAAAACGATTACAATGGTAACAATCTGAGTAGGACTGAAACCAGTATAAGAAAATAAACATGATTCATCCACCAACAAACTGGAGGCATTCTTTACTTAAATAATATAGATAGTTATAATACTCGCATATTTTATACATTCACTATTTAATTAACAAATGTAGTAACAACACTGGAACACTAACTACATCCACTACTTAATTAACAAAGGTAGTAACAATACTGGAATACTAGCTATATCCACTACTTAATTAACAAATGTGTAGTGGATGTATCTAGTGTTCCAGTATTGTTACTAACCTATGTTAATTAAAAAGTAACAATACTGGAACACTAGATACATCCACTACTTAATTAACAAAGGTAGTAACAATACTGGAACACTAGATACATTAATTATTTAATTAACATAGGTAGTAACAATACAGGGACACTAGATACATCAACTACTTAACTACCATAGGT
>NW_013668585.1:130771-142047 GCF_000517525.1 Limulus polyphemus
TACATCCACTACTTAATTAACAAAGGTAGTAACAATACTGGAACACTAGATACATCCACTACTTAATTAACAAAGGTAGTAACAATACTGGAACACTAGATACATCCACTACTTAATTAACAAAGGTAGTAACAATACTGGAACACTAGATACATTAATTATTTAATTAACATAGGTAGTAACAATACAGGGACACTAAATACATCTACTAATTAACTAAAATAGGCAGTAACAATACTGGGTCACTAGATACATGCACTACTTAATTAACATAGGCAGTAACAATACTGGGACACTAGATACATCAACTACTTAACTACCATAGGTAGTAATAATACTGGGACACTAGATACATTCACTATTTAACTACCATAGGTAGTAACAATACTGGGACAATAGATACATCCACTATTTAATTAACATAGGTAGTAACAATACAGGGACACTAGATACATTCACTATTTAATTGAAATAGGTAACAACAATACTGGGACACTAGATAAATCCACTACTTAACTACAATAGGTAGTAATAATACTGGGACAATAGATACATCCATTACATCATTAACACAGAGAGTAAGAATACTGGGACAATAGATACATCCACTACATCATTAACATAGGAAGTAAGAATACTGGGACACTAGATACATCCGCTAATTAACTACCATAGGCAGCAACAATACTGGGTCACTAGATACATGCACTACTTAATTAACATAGGTAGTAACAATACTGGGACACTAGATACATGCACTGCTTAATTAATATAGGCAGTAACAATACTGGGACACTAGATACATCAACTACTTAACTACCATAGGTAGTAACAATACTAGGACAATAGATACATCCACTACATAATTAACATAGGCAGTAACAATACTGGGACTATAGATACATCCACTACATAATTAACATAGGCAGTAACAATACTGGGACACTAGATACATCCACAAATTAACTACCATAGCCAGTAACAATACTGGATCACTAGATACATGCACTACTTAATTAACATAATTAGTAACAATAATGAGACACTAGATACATGCACTAGTTAATTAACATAGATAGTAACAATACTGGGACACTAAGTACATCCACAACTTAACTTCTGCAGGTAGTTACAATACTGGGACAATAGATACATCCACTATTTAATTAACATAGGTAGTAACAATACAGGGACACTAGATACATCAACTACTTAACTACCATAGGTAGTAACAATACTGGGACAATAGATACATCCACTACATAAGTAACATAGGCAGTAACAATACTGGGACACTAGATGCATCCACTACTTAATTAACATAGGTAGTAACAATACTAGGAGACTAGATACATCCACTACTTAACTACCATATTTAGTAACAATACTGGGACAATAGATACATCCACCACATAAGTAACATAGGCAGTAACAATACTGGGACACTAAATACGTCGACTACATAATTAACGTAGATAGTAACAATACTGGGACAATATATACATCCACTACATCATTAACATAGGGAGTAAGAATACTGGGACAATAGATACATCCACCACATGAGTAACATAGGCAGTAACAATACTGGGACACTAAATACGTCGACTACATAATTAACGTAGATAGTAACAATACTGGAACACTAAGTACATCCACAACTTAACTACTACAGGTAGTTACAATACTGGGACAATAGATACATCCACTACTTAACTACCATAGGCAGTAACAATACTGGGACACTAGATACATCCGGTACTTAATTAACATACGTAGTAACAATACTGGGACACTAGATACATCTACTACTACTAACATAGGCAGTGACAATACCAGGACACTAGATACATGCACTACTTAATTAACATAGGTAGTAACAATACTGGGACACAAGCCTAAGGTTAAAAATATCTTCAACGATAGGTTGTTTTTCTCACCTCCATTCCCCATACACTGTTACTATGGTACATGAAGGAGTTAGAGTTTTGAATTTTCGTCATGTCATGTACATCCCACAAGTAAAAGCTGTGGTTATTGTATATACAAATCACCTGGAAAATACATATAACTTATAACTGTCTTCAAAAGATTATATATCAATAAAATGACGTATAAATTAACATATGTGTGTATATATATATATATATATATATATATATATATATATATTATAAGGTCTAATATTGAGTCAAATACTAACTATATCTCCCTTACAAAAAGTTGGTTTGATAAATCAGAGAAATACTAACTACAAAGAAATCACAACTTTTAGTGCCAAGTGCTCCCTACACAAACACAGGAATCACTAGTGCTAGTACCTAGTGTGCTCCGAACACGAACAAAGGAATCACTACTTCTAGTACCTAGTGTGCTCCGTATACAAACACAGGAATCTCTACTTCTAGCACCAAAATGCTCCATAGACAAACAGAGTAATCACTACTTCTAGTACCTAGTGTGCTCCCTACAAAAATACAGGAATCACCTCTACTAGTACATAGTGTGCTCCCTACCCAAACAAAGGAATCACTACTTCTAGTACCTAGTGTGCTTCTACACAAACACAGGAATCACTACTGCTAGTACGTAGTATGCTCCCTACAGAAACTCATGAATCACTACTGCTAGTACCTGGTGTGCTATCAACACAAACACAGGAATCACTACTTCTAGGACATAGCGTTTTCCCTACACAAACACAGGAATCACTACTTCTAGTACCTAGTATGCTTTCTACCCAAACACAGGAATCACTACTTCTAGTACCTAGTGTGATCCCTAAACAAATACAATAATCACTATTTCTAGTACGTAATGTGCTCCTTACACAATCACAGGAATCACTACTTTTAGTACCCAGTATACTATACACAAACACAGGAATCACTACTTTTGGTACTTAGTGTGCTCCCTACACAAACACAGGAATCCCTACTTCTAGTACCTAGTGTGCTACATACACAAACACAGTAATCACTCCTGCTATTACCAAGTGTGTTCCCTAAACAAAAAATAAAGAATCACTACTTGTAGTACCTAGTCTGCTCCAAATAAACATAGGAATCACTACTTCTAGTACCTTGTGTGTTCCCTATACTAACACAGGAATCACTACTTCTAGCACCAAAATGCTCCCTACATAAAAAATGGAATCACTACTTATAGTACCTAGTGTGATCCCCAAACAAACACAGTAATCACTCCTGTTATTACCCAATGTGTTCCCTACACAAACACAAGAATCACTACTTGTAGTACCTAGTCTGCTTCTACATAAACGTAGGAATTACTACTTCTACTACCTTGTATGTTCCCTACACTAACACAGGAATCACTACTTCTAGCACCAAAATGCCCCCTACATAAAAATGCAGTCACAGCTTCTAGTACATAGTGTATTCCCTACACAAACGGAGAAATCACTAATTCTAGAACCTAGTGTGCTCCCTATACAAACACAGAAATCACTACTTCTAGTACCTAGTGTGCTCCATACACAAACACAAGAATCACTACTGCTAGTACCTAGTGTGTTCCCAACTCAAACACAGGAATCAGTACTTCTAGTACATAGTGTGCTCCTCACGCAAAAATAGGAATAATTAATTCTAGTACCAATTTTCGCCTACACATATACAGGAATCACTACTTCTAGCACCAAAATGCTCCTACACAAACATAGGAATCACTACTTGTAGTACCTAGTATGCTCCCTACACAAACTCAGGAATCACTACTGCTAGTACCTGGTGTGCTTTCTACACAAACACAGGAATCACTGCTTCGAGTACGTAGTGTGCTCCCTACACAAACACAGGAATAAATACTTCTAGTCCCTAATGTCCTCCCTAGACAAACACAGGAAACACTACTTCTAGTACCTAGTGTGTTCCCTAAACAAACATAGAAACACTACTTCTAGTACCTAGTGTGCTCCCTACACAATCAGAGGAATCACTACTTCTAGTACCTAGTGTGTTCCCTACATAAACTCAAGAATCACTACTTCTAGTAGCTTGTGTGCTCTATACACAAACTCAGAAATCACTACTCCTAGTAACTAGTTTGTTCCCAACATAAACATAGGAATCACTACTTGTAGAACCTAGTGTGACCCTACACAAACACAGAAATAACTACTTCTAGTACCTAGTGTGCTCCCAACATAAACATAGGAATCACTACTTGTAGAACCTAGTGTGACCCTACACAAACACAGAAATAACTACTTCTAGTACCTAGTGTGCTCCCTACACAAACACAAGAATCACTATTTCTGGTACATAGTGTGCTCCCTACACAAACACAGGAATCACTACTTCTAGCACCAAAATGCTCACTAGACAAACTCAAGAATCACTACTTCTAGTAGCTTGTGTGCTCTATACATAAACATAGGAATCACTACTTGTAGAACCTTTTGTGCTCCCTTCACAAACACAAGAATCACTATTTTTTGTACATAATGTGCTCCCTAAACAAACAAAGGAATCACTACTTAAAGTAACTAGTGTGCTCCTTACATATACACAGAAATCACTACTGCTAGTTCCTAGTATTCTATACACAAACACAGGAATTCCTACTCTAGTACATAGTGTGCACTATACACAAACACAGGAATCACTACTGCTAATTCCTTGTATTCTATACACAAAAACAGAAATCACTACTTCTAGTACCTAATGTGCTCCCTACTCAATCACAGGAATCACTACTTCTAGTACTTAGTGTGCTACCTAAAGAAACACAGGAATCACTACTTCTAGTATTTAGTGTGCTACCTACACAAACCCGGGAATCACTACTTCTAGTACCAAAATTCTCCCTACACAAACACAGGAATCACTACTTCTAATACCTTTGTGCTACCTACTCAAACATAGGAATCCCCACTAGTACCTAGTGTATTAACTACATAAACTAAGGAATCACTACTTCTTGTACCTAGTGTGCTCCCTATTAAAAAATGGAATCACTACTGTTAGTAACTAGTATGCTCCCTACAAAAACACAGGGATTACTTCTGCTAGTACCTAGTGTGCTCCCTACACTAACACAGGAATCACTCTGACAAGTACTTAGTGTGCTCTTTACACAAACACAGGAATCACTACTTCTAGTACCTAGAGTGCTCCCTACCCAGTGTGCTCCATAAACAAACACAAGAATCACTACTTCTAGTACCTAGTGTGCTCCCTACATAAAAATGAAATCTCTACTTCTAGTAGCTACTGTGTTCCTTATATAAACACAGGAATAACTTTTTCTAGTATTTAGTATTCTATACACAAACACAGGAAACACTACTTCTAGTACCTAGTGTGCTCCCTACACAATCACAGGAAGCACTTCTTCTAGTACCTAGAGTGCTCCCTACCCAGTGTGCTCCATAAACAAATATAAGAATCACTACTTCTAGTACCTAGTATGTTCCCTACACAAACACAGGAATCACTACTTCTGTTACCTAGTGTGCTCCCTACATCAAAATGGAATCACTACTTCTAGTACCTAATGTACTCTCTACACAAACATAGGAATCACTACTTCTAGTATCTAGTATTCTATACACAAACACAGGAATCACTACTTCTATATTAAGTATTATATACACAAACACAGGAATCACTACTTCTAGTACCTGATGTGCTTCCTACATAAACAGAGGAATCCCTATTACTTGTACCTAGTTTGTTCCCTACAAAACACAGGAATCACTACTTGTAGAACCTAGTGTGCACCCTACACAAACACAGGAAACACTACTACTAGTATCTAGTTTGCTCTCTACTCAAATACAGGAATAACTACTTCTAGTACCTTGTGTGTTCCGTACACAAACACTGGAATCCCTCTTGCTATTACTTAGTGTGCTCCCTACACAAACACAAGAATCACTACTTCTAGTACCTAGTTTGCTTCCTGAACAATCACAGGAACCACTTCTGCTAGCACCTAGTGTGTTCCCTACACAAAAAAGGAATTACTCAGCTAGTACCTAGTGCTTTCCATTCACAAACACACGAATCAGTACTGCTAGTACCTAATGTGATCCCTAAACAAACACGGGAATCGCTACTGTTGGTACCTAGTGTGCTCCCGACAGAAACAGAAGTTTCATTACTGCTATTACTTTGTGTGCTCCCTACACAAACACAGGAATCACTACTTCTAGTACCTAGTGTGCTCCCTTCATAAACAGAGGAATCACTAGTGCTAGTACCTAATTTCTTCCCTACACAAACGGAGGAATCAATACTTGTAGATCTTAATGTGCTCCTTACACAAACATAGGAATCACTACTACTAGTACCTAGTTTGCTCCCTTCACAAACACAGGAATCACTACTTGTAGAACCTAGTGTTATCCCTACGCATACAAAGGAATCACTGCTTCCAGTTCCTAGTGTGCTCCTTACACAAGCACATGAATAACTATTTCTAGTACCTATTGTGCTCCCAACACAAACATAGGAATCACTACTTCTAGTACACAGTGTGCTCCCTCTACAAACACAGGAATCACTTCTTCTAGTACCTATTATACTCCCTACACAAACACAAAAATCACTACTGCTAGTACCTAGTGTACTCCCTACATAAACACGGGAATCGCTACTGCTAGTACCTAGTGTGCTCTCGACAAAAACACAGGAACCACTACTACTAGTACCTAGTGTGTTCCCCTACACAAACAGAGGAATTACTCCTGCTAGTTTCTAGTGTGCTCCCTGCACAAACACAGGAATCACTACTTCTAATATACAGTGTCCTCCCGACAGAAAATCAGGAATCACTACCCCTAGTACCTAGTGTGGTTCTAAACAAACAACGGAATCACTACTTCTAGTACCTAGTGTGCTCCCTACAGAAGAACAAGAATCACTACTTCTAGTACCTAATGTGCTCCCTACACAAACACAGGAATCACTACTTCTTGTAACTAGTGTGCTACCTACACAAACAAAGAAATCACTATTTATAGTACCTAGTGTGCTCCCTACAGAAAAACAGGAATCACTACTTCTACTACGTAGTGTGCTTCCGACACAAGCACAAGAATTACTACTTCTAGTACCTAGTGTGCTCCCTACACAAAATCAGGAATCACTATTTCTAGTACCTTGTGTGTTCGATACACAAACACTGCTAGTAGAGAACTCTTAAATCTTAATAAAAATGATATAATTTGTGATTATCATAATACATTCCAACCTTCTGGCAGGTTTCATCAAATGTTACTGCTAATGTATCAGGGTACTTGACACCAGATGGAGCTACTGTAGTAGGATCCTTGGCACCCAGAGAATGAGATCTTAAGAGATTAAAAAGTTAAATTTCTTAAAATTTGAAATCCTACGTTTTGAACATTTAAATCTTAACCACTATTTTCATATTTATATATTCTTATATAATCGTTTACATTCTTCTCCATCTCTAAAGCGTTACGTACGTCACATTAAAGCAATTTTAATATGGAAATTAGCAAATAACGGAAAACTACAGCACATATAAGTTCGCCATGGAATAACATGTATCAGAATTACATTTTGACATTGGATGCTGTTACAGAGGTTCTTGGAAAGCACCGAAAACTGATTAGTTTGGGGAACGATATCTAATAAAATTTTGTAATGGAAAATATTCATACACTAATATCTTAAGGATGAACTGCGATTAAGCCTGTCCCAGAATGAGATGGGAACAAGTTTTAGCCTTGATAACCAAAGTACGAAGTATTCTAATAGGTAAGAATCCACAAAAATGCATTTTTAGAGTGGCCCTGCACTGTAGCTTTCAATATAAGAAGCTCAGTCTTAAGGCTGTGATGTCAAAATTACACCACTCACCCTTGCTTGCGTTCTATAAACCATATACTGTATGAGAGCAACTGTTTCCCAAATACTGTTTTAACAGCCCAATTGCACAGACTTCCACTGACACTTCAGTGGTATATCTTCGTATTGAGTAGCAAGAATATCCAGCTCTTTTTCTATTTGCTTGAAATATGCCATGGTTGAATGGTTATGTAAAGCAACAGTTTCTGTAGAGTGACTTGTGTTGGTTTTCCAAATGGATACTGTTGCCTGGGCTATATGGACGGAATCCGCTCCTGACCTTTGTGTTCGTGGATTTGTTATTAAGGTTGAGATACTTCTTGATGCCCCTTACTGGATTTCCCCAAGTTTATCACATTCCCTTGTTCTCCTATGCCATAAAATTAGATGGATTACTATGCGAGTGCATAAATATTTTGCGAAAGAAACGACGGTTACATACTCTTTCTAAAACGATCAGATTTCTTTGGCACGTGCAGCCGAGCAGCATTAAAATGTAGTTTCGATACATTCTGTTTAACCATGACTTTATATCGGTTATGACTGTACTTAAATTTGTGTATTTGTATGTGCAATTGTTATCTGCAAGAGTAAAATGGAAGACTTTTTGTTGTTCTTATAAAACCTGAAACCTTAAGTTGTTAATATGTATAAGACCTCAAAACTTTAAGTTGTTAACATGTATGAGACCTGAAGATCTTAAGTTGTTAACATGCATCAGATCTGAATTTTACAATTTGTTCCTTATCTTTCTTTAACAAATGAACATTTTAGATTGTTTATTATTTGAATAAGACTCGAAGATTTCAGACTGTTATTTCTAAATCCCCAAAATGTCTGATTGTTAGTTACTTGTATAAAACCTAAAGACTTCAGACTTTTATCTCTAAATCTCCAAAACGGCTGATTGTTAGTCACTTTCATAAAACCTAAAGACTTCAGACTGTTATCTGTAAGTCCCAAAAACGTGTGATTGTTAGTTACTTGTTTAAAACATAAAGACTTAAGGCTATTAACTCTAAGACCCCAAAACGGATGATTGTTAGTTACTTGTATAAAACCTAAAGACTTCAGACTGTTATCTCTAATTACCCAAAACGTCTGATTATTAGTTACTTGTATAAGACCTAATACTTCAGACTGTTATCTCTAAGTCCCCAAAACGTCTGGTTGTTAGTAACTTGTATAAGCCCTAAAGACTTCAAACCTTTATCTCTAAATCCCCAAAACGTCTGATTGTTAGTTATTTGTATAAAACCTAAAGATTTTAGACTCTTACCTTGATTGTTAGTTACATTTTTAAACCTAAATACTTCAAACTGTTTACTCTAAGTCCCAAAAACGACTGATTGTTAGATATTTATACAAAACCTAAAGACGTAGGACTGATATTTATAAGACCCCAAAACGTGTGATTGTTAATTACTTGTATAAAATCTAAAGACTTCAGACTGTTATCTCCAAGACCCCAAAACTTCTGATTGTTAGTTACTTGTATAAGTCCTAAAGACTTCAGACTGTTATCTCAAAGTACCCAAAACGTCTGATTATTAGTTACTTGTATAAAACCTAAAGACTTCAAACCGTTATCTCTAAAAACCCAAAACGTCTGATTGTTAGTTAATTGTATAGAACCTAAATACTTCAGACTGTTATCTCTAAGTCTCCAAAACGTCTGATTGTTAGTTACTTGTATAAAACCTAAAGACTCTAGACTGTTACCTCCAAGACCCCAAAACGTCTTATTGTTAGTTACTTGTGTAAAACCTAATTACTTCAGACTGTTATCTCTAAGTCCCCAATATGTATGATTGTTAGTTACACGTATAAAACCTAAAACTTTCAGACTGTTATCCCTAAGACCCCAAAACGTCTGATTGTTAGTTACTTGTGTAAAACCTAAATACTTCAGACTGTTATATGTAAATCCTCAAAACGTATGATTGTTTGTTACTTGTATAAAACCTAAAGACTTCAGACAGTTATCTCTAAAAACCCAAAACGTCGGATTGTTAATTACTTGTATAAAACCTAAAGACTTCAGACTGTTATCTCTAAGTCCCCAAAACATCTGATATTTAGTTTCTTGTATAGAACCTAAATACTTCAGACTGTTATCTCTAAGACACCAAAACATCTGATTGTTAGTTACTTGTATAAAACCTAAAGACTTCAAACCGTTATCTCTAAAAACCCAAAACGTCTGATTGTTAGTTAATTGTATAAAACCTAAAGACTTCAGACTGTTATCTCTAAGTCACCAAAACGTCTGATTGTCAGTTACACGTATATAACCTAAAGACTTCAGACTGTTATCTCTATGTCCCGAAAACGTCTTATTATTAGTTACTTGTTTAAAACCTAAAGACTTCAGACAGTTATCTCTAAGTCTCCAAAACGACTGATTGTCAGTTTCTTGTATAGAACCTAAATACTTCAGACTCTTATCTCTAAGACCCCAAAACGTCTGATTGTTAATTACTTGTATAAAACCTAAATACTTTAGACTGTTATCTCTAAGTCCCCAAAATGTCTGATTGTTAGTTACTTGTATAAAACCTAAAGACTTCAGACTGTTATCTGTAAAACCCCAAAACTTATGATTGTTAATTACTTGTTTAAAACCTAAAGACTTTAGGCTGTTATCTCTAAGACTCCAAAACGGCTGATTGTTAGTTACTTGTATAAAACCTAAAGACTTCAGACTGTTATCTCTAAATCCCCAAAACGTCTGATAGTTAGTTATTTGTATAAAACCTAAAGACTTCAAACTGTCATCTCTTAAAACCCAAAACGTCTGATTGTTAGTTACTTGTATAAAACCTAAAAATTTCAGACTGTTATTTCTAAGACCCCAAAACCTCTGATTGTTAGTTACTTGTATAAAGCCTAAATACTTCAGACTGTTATCTCTAAGTCCCCAAAATGTATGATTGTTAGTTACACGTATAAAACCTAAAACTTTCAGACTGTTATCTCTAAGACCCTAAAACGTATGATTGTTAGTTACTTGTATAAAACCTCAATACTTTAGTCTGTTATCTCTACATACCCAAAACGTCTGATTGTTAGTTACTTGTATAAAACCTAAAGACTTCAGACTGTTATCTCTAAAAACCCAAAACGTCTGATTGTTAGTTTCTTGTATAAACCCTAAAAACTTCGGACTGTTACCTCCAAGACCCCAAAACGTCTGTTTGTTAGTTACTTGTATAAAACCTAAAAACTTCAGACAGTTATCTCTAAAAACCCAAAACGTCGGATTGTTAGTTACTTGTATAAAACCTAAAGACTTGAGACTGTTATCTCTAAGTCCCCAAAACGTCTGATTTTTAGTTTCTTGTATAGAACCTAAATAATTCAGACTGTTATCTCTAAGTCCCCAAAACGTCTGATTTTTAGTTTCTTGTATAGAACCTAAATAATTCAGAC
>NW_013668585.1:142851-150049 GCF_000517525.1 Limulus polyphemus
CAAAACGTCTGATTGTTAGTTACTTGTATAAAACCTAAATACTTCAGACTCTTATCTCTATGACCCCAAAACGTCTGATTGTTAGTTACTTGTATAAAACCTAAATACTTCAGACTGTTATCTCTGAGACGCCAAAACGTCTGATTGTCAGTTACTTGTTTAAAACCTAAAGACTTCAGACAGTTATCTCTAAGTCTCCAAAACGACTGATTGTTAGTTTCTTGTATAGAACCTAAATAATTCAGACTGTTATCTCTAAGTCCCCAAAACGTCTTATTGTTAGTTACTTGTATAAAACCTAAATACTTCAGACTGTTATATGTAAATCCTCAAAACGTATGATTGTTAACTACTTGTATAAAACCTAAGGACTTCAGACTGTTATCTATAAGACCCATAAACGTCTGATTGTTTGTTACTTGTATAAAACCTAAAGACTTCAGACAGTTATCTCTAAAAACCCAAAACGTCTGATTTTTAGTTTCTTGTATAAAACCTAAATACTTCAGACTGTTATCTCTGAGACACCAAAACGTCTGATTGTTAGTTATTTCTATAAAACCTATAGACGTCGCACTCATATTTCTAAGACCCCAAAAAGTCTGATTGTTAGTTACTTGTATAAAATCTTAAGACTTTAGACTGTTTTCTCTAAGACCCCAAAACGTCTGATTGTTAGTTACTTGTATAAAATCTAAATACTTCAGACTGTTTTCTCTAAGACCTCAAAACGTATGATTGTTAGCTACTTGTATAAAACCTAAAGACTTCAGACTGTTATCTCTAAGACCCCAAAACGTCTGATTGTTAGTTACTTGTATAAAACCTAAAGACTTCAGACTGTTATCTCTAAGACCCCAAAACTTCTGATTGTTAGTTACTTGTTTAAAACCTGAAGACTTCAGACTGTTATCTCTAAGACCCCAAAACGTCTGATCGTTAGTTACTTCTATAAAACCTAAAGACTTCAGTTTGCTTTTTTTTTTGCATAAGACCTGAAAACTTGAGATTGTTTTTTATCAGTATGAATAAGATCTGAAGAAGTAATAGTATTTGTTAGTTGCAGAAAAGTTGTATATTTCATATTGTTATTTGTATGAGACCTAAAGGTTTCAGATTGTTGTTTCTGTTTAGGACGTAAAGAATTCACGTCATTTGTATGTGTAAAGTTTCATGTTTGAAGTTATTCACAATGAATGGTAAATTGACCAATACCAATTTATAGGCACAATGAAAATTATTTTATGTAGAAAATGTACTACAAGTTTCAACAAAACTTATAAAAACATTATTTAAGTGTTATATACAACTCAGCCAGCTAGATTCTAATATCACTGTAGTTGTGACTAACATAGTCTGTAACGCTATTTATAACAAATTAACTTATAACAACCAGCTGTTGATTCAGAAGGACGTTACATTTCGTATCAGTTAATATATAACAAACTTTACCTTTCATTGGCTCCAATACCCAAGTAGTGGGGTTTGGGGAATGTTGAAATAAACTGAAGACTGATGGGATTGAAACATCTCACAACCCCGTTTGCACAACCAATAAAGACATACTTTTCAGATACGCATAAGCTTGTGGCGCTGGCAGTCTGGAAATCAAGGTCAAAAGGTTTAGCTAAGTCTTCCTATTGTGTGATGGTTTTCTAAACCAAAGTTCATCTTCACGTTTAATCTAGGGTTGAATACGTTATATTAAAACAATTTTGAATACAGAAATAAGCAAGTTACGTAACAATCACAGCATATATAAAGTCGTAGTGGAACGGATTGTATCAGAACTACATTCTAACATTGCTTGCCATTTCGTAGGTAGTATGAAGCCACCGAAATTTGGCCGCTTTTTGGAAGGACATGTAACAGCGAGACATTCATACACTAAAGATTTGTTCAGACTGGGAACTCAGAAGTTCCAAGTCGGGGATATCTTTGTGTGTAATGGTGTTGAAAAGCAAATGAATATAGATCAAAGTGGTGCATCCAGAAAGAGACCTGTGGTAATCAAAGTTCTCCGTTTTGCAACGGTGAGGCCACGTGCTCCAGGCAACAGTAATCAACATTATCAAAAAGGTTCTCCATCTGGAAATGAGGGTAAGATTAACCAAGATAAGGGTTCCAGTTATACCTTTTGTTTGACCTTCCCATACCTCAAGGTAATAAAATTAATATCTATACAAGCAGCTAGGGAATAACATGGATATCTATACTATTCTGTACAAAGACACACCGAACAAGTCATCAAATGCAACGCCTATGGAATTCTGGGTGATTGGAATGTTGAAACTGCAGTAATTTCGGTTATGGAAGCATGGACAGAGAAGATTAGTGTACTTTGGGCATGACAGATTTATGACAAAGTATTTTGCAATGGAAACTACACTGAAGGGTATTAGATATACACGACTGTTTAGTTTTTTTATTGGCACGAGTGTTATGATTTTAAAAAGACATGTAGTGCGAGTGTTAAATTTACTTATTTTTAAAAGTGATAGTTTATCGCAAGTTTGTTTACGTAATAGTTTTCGGATCATACATTCTGTGGTTCAGTTGTTGTGAATTGGTGATTGTTATATTATTGCGACATGTTACTAGAAACTTCTAAGTTTTCTCGTTGTTTTAATTGAATGTTATTGCATCATAATATCTCGCAATGTGGGAAACGTTCTAGGCCTCTGTCAGGTTATGAATACGCGTCCAAAATGTAGTTCGAGATAGTTAGATTGATAGACAGATATAGATCTAGACTGCTTGGTTGTGACTTTAGCCATAAAGAGTGTATAGTGGCGATTTATAAATTATCACAGACTGTATTGTAATAACAGATTAGAGAAGAATAGTTCGTCTTGTCAAATGTGTTATAAAATAAATGAAATCGCTTGTGTGGAATTTGAAAAAGACACAGTTATTTAAAATTCTGGATACAACTGTGGTAACCAACAGTGTAAAGAACATTTCTGTATAGATTTGACTTGTTTTAATATATCATATTAAAACAAATGGACTGTGTACTGTTTATTTATCGCCAAAAAGTCACAAACACCTACGGTAAAGAACCAGGCCCATCCATCTATAAAAACCTGACAGAAGGCTATTGTCAAAATGCACGAATGTCAAATACATATCGTGGTGGAAAGGCTCGAAAAACATTTTAATATAACGTAATCAACTATATATATATATATTACTATCAAACTGGATTTTACTCACATGGAACGGAATTATTAATATTAAAATGTATGAATCAACTTCAAGAAACAGGTAACATTTCCCTATAGCTCTTCCCATTTGTATATATCAATCAATATCAAGAAATAGTGAACATTTCCCCATAGCTCTGTCTACTTATATAAATCAATATCAAGAAACAGTAAATATTTCCCCATAGCTCTGCCCACTTAGATATATCAATCAATATGTAAACATTTCCCCATAGTTGTGCCCACTTATATATATGTTAATACCAAGAAACAGTTCACACATGATCATAGCTCCGGAACTTGTATATATATTAACAAACAGTTCACACATGATCATAGCTCCGGAACTTGTATATATATTAACAAACAATTATTAACAGTTCACACTTCATCATAGCTTTGCCCACTTATATATGAATCAGTATTAACAGAGAGATAACATTGCATCGCCCACATGTCAATAAATATTAACAGTTAACATTTCCCCATATCTGTGCAATTTTCCTACATCAATCAATATTAAGAAAGAATATTTTTGCACACGTCTTCATATATTTCCCCTGACATTTTCCTTATTTTTAAACCTACCTTTAACTCTACCCATTTCTCCAAGAAACGACGACTATTTAAAACACACAGAAGTCCTGACTTAGTGATAACGTAAGTATTGTCTGAAGTCTTTCCTCGACCACAGGCTACATCACAGAAATAGTTTCTTCTCCGGTCTCCTAATATTGCAGACTTTCCCACCAGGTGAACTGTTTCCAACTTGTGCTGTATCAGAAAGCAAATTATAAGATATGGCTTTAGATAAACGAATACTTATATTTAATAAATTTCATAACTTCAATATCAAGTATGTATAATCATTAGTCTTAAGGTACGACAGACGGTCATAATTTGATAGTGCAAGTAAAGGTAAAGGCTAAGTACCTTATATTAAAACGAGCTCACCTTGTCGTTAAACTCCATGTCGCCACGTCAAGTATGTATCATCATTAGCCTTAAAGTATGGTCATAATTTGATGGTGCAAGTAAAGGTAAAGGCTAAGTACCTTATATTAAAACGAGCTCACCTTGTCGTTAAACTCCATGTCGCCACGTCAAGTATGTATCATCATTAGCCTTAAAGTATGGTCATAATTTGATAGTGCAAGTAAAGGTAAAGGCTAAGTACCTTATATTAAAACGAGCTCACCTTGTCGTTAAACTCCATGTCGCCACGTCAAGTATGTATCATCATTAGCCTTAAAGTATGGTCATAATTTGATGGTGCAAGTAAAGGTAAAGTCTAAGTACCTTATATTAAAACGATCTCACCATGTAGTTACACTCCATGTCGCCACGTCAAGTAATGCTCTATTGATAAATAGCACCGCCATGTAGTTTCCATTGCAAAAAGAAAAAAAAAAGACGTCATAAGATTGTAATGTCCAAGTCACATCATTCCGTTCTGAGGGCTTTCCATAATCCTTTTAGTGTATGAGGATGACAGATCGTTTCAACAGCCTGATCGTACATGTCTTTCGTATATCCATCTCATTCTCCAGCAGCTAGAGATACGTGAAAGGGAGGTATGACTGTAATCCTGATCTTGGTGAACTGTTGGCCTTATTTCTAGACGGATATCCTTCATGTTGTGTGGGCCACGTGAAGGGCTCTTTCTGCTGACCTTTGTATTTGTAGATCCTCACCAGACTCCACACTTTGCTTATCACCGCTGCAGTAGAACATGTTGTAGTTCTTTCTGGTATTCTTCTATAATTATATAATCCTTTGTTTCCAATACTATTAAGTACAAGGGGTGTTCTCATATTGGAAGTTCTAAACCCTCGACCTTAACACATGTTTATAATCCGAGTTTATGTGGAGAAAAACTGTTACATGTCCTTTCAAAAACAGATTAAATATTGGTAGCATTAAACTATATACGGAATGTCAAAAAAATTGTAAAATGTAGATCTAATCAGAGGTGTAGCAACTGCCCCTCAAGTACGGGGGTAAACGTTAAATAGGAGGCCCATAGAGCCATAGTAAATCGGATATAAAGGATGCACGATGGGAAAATTCGCAGGGGGCCCCCACATTCTGCACTGATTCTAATCTATGCCATTCCACAGCGATTGTGTATATAATATGGTTGTTACGTGACTTGCCTACTTGTATAAAGATAGTTTAGATATAACGTGCTCAACCTTTTGTATAAGGACTGACCCGGATAGAATGTTAAAGTTACAATTTAAAAAGAAAAGATATTTCTGTAAATAAGTAACGTCGTTTTACAAGTTTCGTGTTGAAACATTCTGAAAATTAATATATTTTGAATAAATGTCTTGGGCTACAATAAATCAGATTATTATTCTATGGTCTACAATGCACAGGTAGAATGATGCGACTATTATTCTGTGTTCTACATTACACAGGTAGAATGATGCGACTATTATTCTATGTTCCACATTACACAGGTAGAATGATGCGACTATTATTCTATGTTCTACAATACACAGGTAGAATGATACGACTATTATTCTTTGTTTTACATTACACAGGTAGAATGATACGACTATTATTCTATGTTCCACATTACACAGGTAGAGTGATGCGACTATTATTCTATGTTCTACATTACACAGGTAGAATGATGCGACTATTATTCTATGTTCCACATTACACAGGTAGAATGATACGATTATTACTCTGTGTTCTACAATACATAGGTAGAATGATACGACTATTATTCTGTGTTCCACATTACACAGGTAGAATGATACGACTATTATTCTGTGTTCCACATTACACAGGTAGAATGATACGACTATTATTCTATGTTCCACATTACACAGGTAGAATGATGCGACTATTATTCTATGTTCTACAATACACAGGTAGAATGATGCGACTATTATTCTATGTTCCACATTACACAGGTAGAATGATGCGACTATTATTCTATGTTCTACATTACACAGGTAGAATGATACGACTATTATTCTATGTTCCACATTACACAGGTAGAATGATGCGACTATTATTCTATGTTCTACAATACACAGGTACAATGATGTGATTTATAAAACACGGTATTGTGATGTTAGTTATTAATTCACATCACCTGTGCTGAGCGAGATTGGTCAAGGTACCAGTACTTGATCTGCCCATTACCTGCGGTGACAAAGTGAGTTCCACGAGGAGAAAATGACAGAGCTTTTACCTAGGAAACATAAAGAAATAAGTATGAACTGAAGAAGGACAAATATAATGTCCTTAAAGTCAGAGTTTATGTTACATATATATAAATACACCAGTGGACGACCATGCCATTAAATGGTTAACCGCTACCTCTGAAACTACTTTTTTTAAATATTTTGTTATATGTTTTATGGTCTGAGATACTTTTGTTTCTCGTAGAAGTTATTAACAAATCTTTGAATAAAACTTATTTGTTTTGTCACAACTTAACAGAAAGTTTGCTGCATCTACCTTAAAAGATAGTTTACTGGAAGCTACTTTGATATTTTGTTTCCAGTCCCAGACGGTAACTGTCGTGTCAGGTTGTGTGCCAACAGATACTACATACTTCTGGCTTGGAGAGAAAGCCTGAAAGATAGTAAAAATCACATGTTGAGTATAGAAAACCTAGTAGAAATATACATATCACGTTTTTCATTTACAAGCAGGTAATTATTTGTGTTTTAATAGATACATACAAGGTCATGTTTCTACTGAAGTTAACCCTATTTTACAAGAATGGTGTTCCTTGTCTGTTGAAACCATTTCTATAATCTAATCGTGGCTACTATTGCCTGAAACTGCTTGTTTCATTGTATAATTCTCAAGGTCATTCTTAGAAAGAATTTTACATCATATAGAGCCAAAGAACGAAAAATTTGAAGGAAAAAAGCTTTGAGATGACAGCCAACAATTGAAGATACAAGTAAAGCAAGCACACCCCTCTACTATGCAGGATGCAATGGCCAGAGCTCTTGAATTCG
>NW_013668585.1:150832-153408 GCF_000517525.1 Limulus polyphemus
TGGAAGACCAATCCCGGCCAGGACAAGAAGATTGGAAAGTCACTTGTGGCAGTTCATCACGTAGTACCCATAACAGTGGCTAATATCTCTAAATGTGAGCAGAAACTTAAGGAAGAGGCATTGTTGGGTGTGTGTCAGGAAGTAGAGCCAGTCAATGTTAAGGCAAGAAATACAACCATTAAGAAAGGACATCCTCTCCCAGAACATTTTACTGACCTCTGTAAGAAGAGCATAGCCCATTTGTCATCATCACAGGCTCTTCAGGTTAGAGAACTTTTGGTGAATTATGCAGACGTTTTATCAAAAGGAGATTATGACCTTGACTGCACAGACCTCGTAGAGCACAGAATAAACACAGGCAAAGTGACAAGAGATGGAGAAGGTCATAAATGGCCTAATTAAAGAAGGGATAGTCGAGAAATCGGATAATCCCTGGTCAGCTCGTGCCGTGTTAGTCCAGAAGAAGGATGGGACCCAACATCGCTGTGTGGACTTCAGAGCTCTTAACAGTATAACCGAAAAGGACTCATACCCACTGTCAAGAATTGATGATACTCTTGATGCCCTAAGTAGAGCCAGGTGGTTTTCAACTCTAGACTTAAAGCCGGGTTTCCATCAAGTGAAAATGGCTGAAGCAGATAAACCTAAGACTGCATTTAGTTCTGGCCAAGATCTCTGGCAAAACTGTGTGATGCCATTCAGGCTTAGCAATGCTCCAGCAACATTTGAGAGGCTGATGGAAATAGTACTTACTGGAAGGCCTATAATGGAGGATAGCCTTAGTGTACCTAGATGATGTAATTTTATTTTCAACAACGTTTGATGAGGAAATGACCCGGCTAGAGGAAGTATTCAAGCATTTGAAAGCAGCAAACCTCAAACTTCATCCCAAGAAATGCCACTCGTTCCAGAAAGAGGTGCTTTACTTGGGTCACATTGTAAGTAAGCATGGTGTGCAAACTTATCCTGACAATGTGGGAGAGTTAAGAAATTTCTTGGAACTCTGTACCTATTACCGGAAGTTTGTGAAGAACTTTGTAACTATAGCTGCTCCACTACATGATTTGCCAAAAAAAATGCCAGAAGTTCGAATGGACAGTTTCTTGTCAGCATGCTTTCAAGACATAGAAAGAAAAATTGGCCTTAGCTCCACTTTCAAATCTTTCAAATCCCTCACTGCCGTATATACTGGATTGTGATGCTAGTAATATCGGAATTGCGGTAGTGTTGTCTCAGAAAGTGGGCGAAAACGAACATGTGGTGGCCTACTTCAGAAGGATCCTGAGTAGACCAGAGAGGAAATACTGTGTCACACAGAGGAAACTCCTTGCTATAGTAAAGAGTCTGACATATTTTAATCCTTAACACTGTGGCGCCAGGTTTCCCATCAGGACAGACCATGCTGCATTACGCTGGTTAAGATCATTAAAGAACCCGGAAGGACAACTGGCACGTTGGATCGGAAAGATAGACCAGTATTATTGTGATATTGAATACGGAGAATGAAAATCTCATGGAAATGTCAACGGACTGAGCCGAAGACCCTGCAAACATGACTGCAGACATTGCTGCAAAAGAGAGGTTGAACTAACCAGGTGCCATCAGGCTGAAGTCAAAGTGACTGAAGGAGTTTATGATGGTGAAGTGGAACCAAGGTTATATATTAAAGCAGAACAGGAAAAAGACCAAGATTTGAAGCCAATAATTGATTTTCTACAAGCAAGTGTTTTGCGCCTTGCTTGGGAGAAGGTGTCTAGCTTAAGCCCTGTCACAAATAACTATTGGGCACAATGGGACCAGTTGAAGCTTGAAGATGGTATTCTTGTCCGGAGATGGGAAACTGCAAATGGGAAAGTGACGATCTAGCAAACAGTAATACCGAGAACGTTACAAGAAGTTGGGCTGCATCAATCCCATGATAGTTTAACAGAAGGACATCTGGGAGTTATGAAGACATTGAGTCACCTACGGCAGAGATTATACTGGATAGGTATGAGGCAATATGTGGAAGAATGGTGCAGGACCTGCAGTACATGTCAAGAATAACGGATGTGCTCCAATGAAGTTATATCAAGTTGGTGCACCAATGGAAATAGTAGCCATTGACATTGCTGGTCTGTTGCCCCGAACTCTTGCTGAAAACAGGTACATTTGTGTGGTGATGGATTATTTCACCAAGTGGCCTGAGGCATATACAATACCAAATCAGAGAGCTACAACTGTAGCTTCAGATATTAGTGAGTTCTTCTTCAGATTTGGTGTGCCATACGAACTGCATTCAGATAAAGGCCGAAACTTTGAATCAGCTGTGTTCCATGAATGCTGTAAGTTGTTTGGCATACGAAAGACCAGGACAACGCCACTTCACCCATAGTCTGATGGGATGGTAGAAAAGTACAATTGGACACTTGGACAGGAATTGGCAAAGTTTTGTAATAGTCGCCAAGATGGCTGGAATGTCTTTCTCCCTCTACTGTTGATGGCCTATAGAACAGCAAAGCATGAAGCCACTGGATACACTCCAGCAAAGCTGATGTTTGGTCGGGAATGTCGGTTGACAGTGGACCTTATAACAG
>NW_013668585.1:153992-154915 GCF_000517525.1 Limulus polyphemus
ACTCCAGCAAACCTGATGTTTGATCGGGAACTTCGGTTGCCAGTGGACCTAATAACAGGATGCTCACCTTATGAAGAGTTGCCTGAAAATGTGCCAGAGTTCGTGAAAGTGTTATCTGAAAGGATGGTTGATATTCACCATCAAGTGCGGTCGAACTTAAAAACGTCTGCTGGTTCCATGAAGCTATGTTATGATGAGAGATCTACTGAAGTCAGCTTTGTCCCAGGAAGACCAAAGAGAAGTCTCCTAAGTTGTTTTCTCCATGGAAGGCCCATATGACATAGTGTATCGTCTCTCAGACGTGACTTTTCGAATAAAATGTGGTCGTTGATGTAAGCTTTGGCGTTATTATGGTCCAGGACATTTCAGTTGGAATGAAGTGAACAATGTAACAAATGACGCTGCTGAAGACGTGTCACCTGTCAAAGACGAAACTCTACCCGGTTTTCAGAGGAAAACAGTGAAGCCGTTAATGAAGTTACTGCCACTGATGTGACTGTTACCGATAATGGGACATTTCCTGATGGAGCATTTGAACCACACGCGAAGCAGAAGCCAATGAGACAGAAACCAGTATAGAAGAAGATACGTCCTGTAAAATTAAGAAACTTTGTTTAATTTTGTGTTTGTATATTCTGTACATTTAATCAAGTTATTGTTAATTACATATTGGTTTAATGTAAGTGGCTATTGTTTGGGACGAACAATACTAAGAAAGGGGCAGTGTTACGACAGCGGAAGTCACGCGACGCTGGGAATATGTGCGCTGGAGTTTCTCGAATGATCATGAATTTGCCCGGCAGCTCGAGTGTGATCTAGATGGCCCCTTTTTTAGTATATAAGTCTGGGGAGAAGAACCAGCGTGATGAATAGATAGATAATTGAGTCAAGCGAACAGTAGGCACTGTAAGTAAAGTGTGTCA
>NW_013668585.1:154936-155991 GCF_000517525.1 Limulus polyphemus
GTTTAGAGTGACGAGGTACGTACTTACTGTGAAATTACTGTGTATTAAAAGTCTGTATCAAGGAAGAATGAACTGGGTTAATCAAGAAAGGTCATGTATCGCTGAAGTTTCTTGGAAAGAATTTATACCGGAAATTAATAAACAAGCAGATACGTAACAATATTCCATTGGCACCTTTCTTAGTGAAGTAAAATTAATCAAGTGTAAAACTTACCACACAGTTGATTCCAAATTTATGTTCAGAAAATTCTGCAACTTGCAAACGTTCCTGTACATCCCACACTCTGAGTCGTGGTTCGTGTCCACACTGTAAGAGAAAATCTATAATGAATTAATAAGAAACTAAGAGATAGCAAACAAACAGCAACGAAAAATGTTATGTTTTTCCGTTAATAGATGAAATAAATTATTCGGCATTAAAACTGACAAAAGAAAGTGGTAATTTGTTCCGATACTGATGCCATCCTAAAATTACCAAATTTTAAATTAAATTAAATATTTAATTGTCACGTGTTATTATCTGTGGTAACTACTAGAAATATTTAAAAAAACCAAAGTGGTACATTTATGAAAGAATCGTGTTTCCTATTTTGATGTCAAGCTGAATTAAACAGTGTTAAGTAAGTCTGTTCAGTAGGATATCAACACATGCTGGATGAGGCTCACCTCTCCCGTTGCCAGGTGTGTCCCATCCCAGGAGAAAGCCACTGAGGTGATGGTATTTTTGGAAGAATTGAAGATGTGGTTTTGTTTGTTCTTGTCAACGTCATACAGCACCACCACATATCTGAAACAAAAATACAGTATTTGCCCTTTTTCTGAAACAACATTAGATTACCTTACGAAAATTCGTTCCTAAGACAAACATATTTAACATACATTCCAATAGCAGTTTTTACTTGGGATGCACGGGTACGCTGCCAGATATTCAGCCTCAGCCGGGTATTGGGCCACCCGGTAATACTCGAAGTTAGGAATCTAAGACCTAATCTTTGTGGTATTGAAACTTACAGTCAATAATTGTGTTACGTATCTGCTTGTTTGTTAACTTTCCC
>NW_013668585.1:156803-158444 GCF_000517525.1 Limulus polyphemus
CAATTCACACACTTTACTTACGGTGCCTACTGTTCGCTTGATTCAATTTATTTTTATCTTCAATCTATCTCCGGCTTATATATCAAAAAAGATTTTATAAACACACGCTATCTATATCTATCTATGTCTCTTCTATTTATCTGCCTATCGTGCTCGTTTTACTCGCCAGGCTTATATAATAAAAAAGAGGGCGTCTTGAATGCACTCAGGCCTTCATGATCTTTCTAGAAACTCATCACGTGTTCCACGGTCACGTGACTTCCGCTGTCGTAACACTGCCCCTTCCTTAGTATTGTTCGTCCAGAACAATAGCCACTTTCATTAAACCAATAGATATTTAACAATAACTTGATTAAATGTACAGAATTTACAAATACAAAATTAAAGCACAATAAAGTCTCCTAATTTTACAGGACGTATCTTCTTCGCTACTGGCCTCCATCTCATTGGCTTCTGCTTCACGTGGGGTTCATCTGCTCCATCAGGAAATATCCCATTATCGGTAGCAGTCACATCAGTGGTAGTAACTTCATTAATGGCTTCACTGTTTCCCTTCTCTAAACCTTCATGATCCTTCTAGAAACTCATCACGTGTTATCAGCGTCACGTGACTTCCGCTGTCGTTACAATTGATTTAGTTAAAACATAACGTGTTCCAAGCAACAAAGACTGACCGCTCACTGAAAGTCGGGGATTCAGAGAACAACAGGAGTTAATAACAGGTAATGGGTTGAGAAGTGGATTTCTGGAGGAGGTGGGGTTTTTGAGAACAATAATGGTTAGGGTTTGGGGCTAGGTATTGAAAGTTGAAAGCAAAACTTGAATGTTCTGTTGGTGATTATTTGGTTAAATATAATAAACGTCAATTTTGTTTTGTTTTTAATTTTTTGTGTATGTTTTTTTTTGGGGGGGGCGGTGGCGAGGGAAGAACTCTGCCTGTATTCGGCCAAATTTTACTACCGGTGCATTCTTAGTTTTTTGTTGATTAGTCATAAGCTTCTTTATAATTGAATTCTGCCATTTATTTATCTATGTAACAACCTTTCTTTTACCTCAATAATTATAACTTTACAGTTTAATTTCTCCCCGATTAATTACCTTAAATGTTGTACGTGATCATGCCTCACCGTCAGAGACCAAACATTGTATAGAAATAAATCTATTATCCCACAAAACTTCAACCACATTGTTGAAAAACATATAAATTGATCTAAGCAGGGAGTACACAGGATATATTAGATTCTCCACTAGCTAATTAGTGGATACTTTCACTAAAACACATATAAAGTGATCCAAGCAGGGAGTACACAGGTTATATTAGATTCTCCACTAGCTAATTAGTGGATAATTTCACTAAAACACATATAAAGTGATCCAAGCAGGGAGTACACAGGATATATTAGATTCTCCACTAGCTAATTAGTGGATAATTTCACTAAAACACATATAAAGTGATCCAAGCAGGGAGTACACAGGATATATTAGATTCTCCACTAGCTAATTAGTGGATAATTTCACTAAAACACATATAAAGTGATCCAAGCAGGGAGTACACAGGTTATATTAGGTTCTCTACAAGCTAATTAGTGGATCATTTCACTAAAACACATATAAAGTGATCCAAGCAGGGAGTACACAGGT
>NW_013668586.1:0-1089 GCF_000517525.1 Limulus polyphemus
CAGCAATTGAGGCGAATTAAGAGGGTAACAAGATGAGCCAACATATAAATTACTTTTACTACTATAAGTTGTATTCGATACTTTTACTAAATGTAATCTTTGAAAACAGAAACTGATATGAACTAAACTACTCACAAAAATTAAAGGATAATGAGGTTTTGGTATGTTATTTCAAAGTCTGAACAATAACAACAAAACACAGAGAGACATTCAATACTGACGAATCTTGTTCATTACCAATATCACAGGTAAACAACACCAAGGAAGTCGAAACATTTATGTACCAATTGCAAAATAGCAATATCAATGAAATATTTCAATATTTTGCTGCACAACTATCAAATAAAAATAATTTAACAAACTTTAAAAAATAAGTCGTCACTAGCTCATAGGTCTTCTTCTATTGTTTATGCCTTCTTTGCTGATGATATTTTGGATGACTTGCTGGGTTATATCTGGACAGTAGTAGAAGGTTGTCTATCTGTAACTGCTCTCCCTAGCAACTTCTATACATACTATGCACTTATGTCCTGTGACGTAGCAGGCCAGTCCATAGAAGGTTGTCTATCTGTAACTGCTCTCCCTAGCAACTTCTATACATACTATACACTTATGTCCTGTGACGTAGCAGGCCAGTCCATAGAAGGTTGTCTATCTGTAACTGCTCTCCCTAGCAACTTCTATACATACTATACACTTATGTCCTGTGACGTAGCAGGCCAGTCCTGTACCTTTATTCCTTCATCCTGAAAAAAATGCTGCGTAATCCTGGCGGTGTGAGGACGCGTTATTGTGCTGATACACGAACAACACCAGTATAAAGATGAGCAATGAGTAACAGGATTGCATCCACGTAACATCTTGCTGTCATGGAGCTTCCATCCATTACATAGAGGTCTGTACGGCATCAATGTGGCCGAATTTCGCTCTCCTTTACGTCTCCAGATCCTTACACGTCGATCACTTGAAGATACATAAAACCTACTCTCATCTGTGAACCGTACAAAGGTTACGTCTCCAGACCCTTACACGTCGATCACTTGAAGATACATAAAACCTACTCTCATCTGTGAACCGTACAAAGGTTAC
>NW_013668586.1:2089-13233 GCF_000517525.1 Limulus polyphemus
ACGTCTCCAGACCCTTACACGTCGATCACTTGAAGATACATAAAACCTACTCTCATCTGTGAACCGTACAAAGGTTACGTCTTCAGACCCTTACACGTCGATCACTTGAAGATACATAAAACCTACTCTCATCTGTGAACCGTACAGGGGTTCATTTCTGAAGGGTCCAGGTGAAATGTTTCTGGTCAAAGGCTGGCCTAGCTGTTCGGTACCTTGGGATTAGTACAAGGGCTTTAACTGGTATCCTGCACCTGATCCCAGCCACATGGGGCCTATTCCTGACGTTTGAGCACAATACACGCGCTCCAGTGGCTTCCTGCAGCTAGCTCCTAAGGCCCCCTAGCACTGCTGGTGTAGTTTCTAAAGGCTAAATTCCGTATATATCGTCGTCTACTACACCTGTAGTCCTTCTGCGACATTAACCTGGGCTCCTGATGCTTGTCCTCCTGTGGCCTGGTATCTGCGTCACAATCTAATGACCACAGATTGTGACACTCCCATGCCCTCAGTCTGAGTGCGGCTGACCTGAAGCAATATGACGGCCCTGCAAACTTCAGTTTCAGTTAATTAGTTTCTAACAGCTTGCACACTCTCCAAAAGTCAATACCAGCAAAAATATCTGTAAATCTATCATTATCTCAACAGTAAACAACTTTTCTAATCTATCAAGACTAGCCTGCTTAACAAAATTTGGGTCATTTGTCGTAAAGGCCTATTTAGTAAGGAATCATTAGTGCATAAAGTTGGAAACCAAACCCTAGGTAGGATTAGTGAAATACTCTAGAGTAAGCATGCTAAAGTAAAAAATAAAGATAACTTAGAAATATACAAATTGGAACAAACCTCATTATCCTTTAATTTTTGTGAGTAGTGTATATTAAAGAATCGGATGGTTGTCTGGGTTACGCTTTTTATCATTAATGACAAATTCTATATTTACAAAATTCTTCCGAAATCTTAGAGTGATGTGTGAAATATCTGTCTCTAATCGAACCGTAACTAAAAATACGAAGTTTGATATAGAACATGAAGTATATGGAGGAAATATTTTATCTATTGATCGAAAGGTGCCGGGTGATGAGCGAAATTCCAAGATAGTTCCTAAGCAGCAAATCAAAAAGAAAAAAATATAACAGAGCAGAATTATATAGTTTCGTTATATATATATATATACGTACATCTTTTATCTTTACACGATTTGTTAAGATCATGTGAAAAGCATAAACTCCAAAACCAACGATTTAAACTGGAACTAATGGAGAAAATTTCTAATTTATGGCTATTAATGACCTATTAGTGAAGCACCTGTGAAGAAACAATACCACTGTTACCCATTCTCACACTCTTAACTCGTCTAATACAGATTTTCAGGGCATAATATTTCAGCTGCAATTTGTCTGACGAGATAAACCACCAGGACAACTAGAATAGAATACCCAGTGAATTAGTTGAAACGGTGCTTATAACAATCATTGTACCAAAGATTTCTCCATGTCAAAGCTTTTATACGGTGACTGAGCTTTAATATTGAATGCTTTAGTTGAAACACTAGTTATATTAGATAAACTTAAGATAAAAGTGTACGTGTATAAATGATAGGGATAATGTTAAGTATATATATATATATTGAACAATGTACAAATCCTTAATTTGAAGATAGAAATATTTTTAGTATAGTTAACAATAATAATATAAAAAATGTGAAACAGCTTGGTGAAGCCATTACAGACAGAATTATCAGCTGGTGAAACCGATTAAGCTACACCCCCAGTGCTAATGCTTTTGACACGTGATTTCTATTAAATAACAAATTAACAATTTTTACTTTCTGCACACAAGAACTTTAGAAATTAAAACATGCTAAAATGTACCAGTTTTATGAACCAAAACAATTAATGTGCCTTAAATTATAACTAACAGAACTGTTCTTTAAGCATTTGAAATATTTGCATAAACATAGTCAATAACTCATCATTACTAAATATCTCCTGCAGCAGTCTAAACAGCTGGTTTCATAAAATAATAAAATAAGGTTCCCGGTAAATCAGTCGTCAGAAGATAACACATCAGTTATAGATAATATATACATTTGCATGCATATACTCATACTGACAATATTGTACATAATAGCTAATCTGGTAATGATTGCAGAAGCTGCAAAGACAGATAACTTGCTAACGTTACAATATTCATTTAAGTCGAATTCAAATTTAAAGGAACGGACATAAGATTGAAATAAAACTTTGTTGTTGTTTTTATGCAGGCGGATGAGCGGCAGGTCTTACTATTTATAACGCTAAAAGTCGAGTTTCGTTACTCGAGGTGGGAACAGCACAGTGTAGCTTTGTGGTTAATAACAATAAACAAACACAATATTGAAGCTCTACTGGATAACGGATGTTTAAGTTATTTAAAGAAATCAACGATTTGGGTTTCCAGAGTTAAGTGTTTTATAAAAAAATCAAGAGGTAAATGTTGTTTATAGTCGTTAAGAGAAGATATAAAAGTTCAACCACAAAGTGGTAATCAACAGTGTGTTGTATCTGATATATATTAACAGTCGTTAAGAGAAGATATACAAGTTCAACCACAAACTGGTAATCAACAGTGTTTTTTGTATGGTCACTAAAAGTTTTAAAATAGACTTCTAATGTCTTATGAACGGAAAGTTAACATCACGTCTAGTTCTGCTACATTACAATATCAACTTATACCCAAAGTACCGAAATGTTTGTCTCAGTTAATAAATGGTTATCTCGGTACTGACGACTGAAACCACCCACTAAATAGCTGCCGGTAAAAAAGATAAGTAAGGGTGACGCCCTAATGTGTGAAACAAGAATAAATAAAACGATGACGTTATTACTCCAGCGTTTTATGTGCACACAATATCGCTATGTGATTAACTTCACGCGAGCTGGTAGCAGCCGGGGTTTAAACATCGATTGACATGGTACTCTTTCTGACGTGTAATACTAGCACTAAAAACATAAAATGAGTCCGAACGTGTCGTAGTGGTTAGCGTACTTGGATTGTGAATTCGAGGGTTCTTGCTTCACCTTCCTTTGCCGCAGAAACGTGCCCTGCTCTTAGGTGGGCTAAAAAATTGATTGTCAAGTCCCTCTATTCGGTCAGACAAGAGCAGCTCAAGTTGGCGGTGGGTGCCGTTGACCAGCTGTTTTCTCTCTAGTTTATCAGGTCAAGGCTGGGGACGGCTATATGAAGATAGTCCTATGTGTAGCTTTTGCTTAAAAATTCAAAAACAAACAACATCAAAATACCCTTCAAAGTTTCTAAACCAAATAAAACAATATTTGAAAAGTTGAACTTTCATTATACAACACCCCAGTATATTTAATTTAAGCCCTATAATTTTTAGGTATCACGCTTGATAAGAAATTTACTTGGAACCAACATCAGTAAAAGAACTTCCATTCTTCGTAATCATGGCTTCATTACAACACACGTGGATCACGAGCATGCTCACTTGTTTTATGTCTAACCTTACTTTCCAAAAGCGTCGAATCCACAAAAATGCTATTAGTATTTCTTTCGGTTTTTTAACCTACACTCCTGCTAACACCCTAACAAAACCTTCAGTCAAACTTCTCATTTTTCAACTAGCCGTATCTTACTGCGAAAAAGCTACCAACCGAAATGCATTTTCAGCATAATTCTCTTATACAGCAGGAACCCCTACTTGTTAGAGAAAATATCGTTCACTCTACATACGTAGAAGTACGTGTTAACTATGGGGAATACAGCCTAATAAAGTAGCAGTACGTGTTAACTATGGGGAATACAGCTTAATAAACTAGAAGTACGTGTTAACTATGGGGAATACAACCGTATAAAGTAGAAGTACGTGTTAACTATGGGGAATACACCCTAATAAAGTAGCAGTACGTGTTAACTATGGGGAATACAGCCTAAGAAAGTAGAAGTACGTGTTAACTATGGAAAATACAGCCTAATAAAGTAGAAGTACGTGTTAACTACAGGAATGTAGAGAAATAATGAAGGCAAATAAAAGAGAGAGAGAGAGAGAAAGAGAGAGAAAAGGAATATTGTTACCTAAAAGACTTAAACAGATAAACCTAACGGCTTTTGTTTTCAAAAATGTTATTATATAGTCCGGAACACCAAGAGCTTACCATAGCATGAAAACATGGAAATCCAGATCACAGCTGACATGCAATTCTCATGACGTCAAAATATTTTTATGACAATAAAAGAGATCAATAAAACACTAGAAGTGGCTTTGTTCGGTATCTCTGGATATTTCAGTCAAGCTAAGTGCTGTTAGTTATTGTCCCTCAGATGGACTAATATTACAGGCATCTAAGATAGGAAATATTCTTGTCAGAAATCATTATCACACTTCTATGAACGGCTCCATACGATCTGAACAACCACTCAGCCTCTTTCTTTACCTGCTTCATTTCGTCCGATCATTTTAGTTGTTTTTGTAAAACTCATACCCAGTATCTCTAGACAGTGTTTTTCTCCAATTTGTCAGCTATATTGAGGGTCAGCTATTAGCTAACTTGTCACACTGTCACGTCTATATCAACACAAAAAAATCACATACCTCGTCTGCAGTAAACAAAGTTTCCTACCAATAACGCTTCGCAGGGATCTCTGTTGAAGATCATTAATGCCTTTTACGTACATCTTTTCTAATACAATCATATTGGCTTGCCATTCTGAGACGTGAAAATTATGAGTGAAACTTTTACAAGTATAATGATTTGGAATTCTGACAGATGGTAATAGCAAGTGAAATTCATATTAGCATATTGATCTAACGTTCTAAAAAATGGAAGTAGCAAGTGAAATCCACATTAGTATGTTGATCTAACGTTCTAAAAAATGGAAGTAGCAAGTGAAATTCACATTAGTATATTGATCTAACGTTCTAGAAAATGGAAGTAGCAAGTGAAATTCGCATTAGTATATTGCTCTAACGTTCTAAAAAATGGAAGTAGCAAGTGAAATTCGCATTAGTATATTGCTCTAACGTTCTAAAAAATGGAAGTAGCAAGTGAAATCCAAATTAGTATATTGATCTAACGTTCTAAAAAATGGAAGTAGCAAGTGAAATTCACATTAGTATATTGATCTAACGTTCTAGAAAATGGAAGTAGCAAGTGAAATTCACATTAGTATATTGATCTAACGTTCTAAAAAATGGAAGTAGCAAGTGAAATTCACATTAGTATATTGATCTAACGTTCTAGAAAATGGAAGTAGCAAGTGAAATCCACATTAGTATATTGCTCTAACGTTCTAAAAATGGAAGTAGCAAGTGAAATCCACATTAGTATATTGCTCTAACGTTCTAAGAAATGGAAGTAGCAAGTGAAATTCACATTAGTATATTGATCTAACGTTCTAGAAAATGGAAGTAGCAAGTGAAATCCACATTAGTAAATTGATCTAACGTTCTAAAAATGGAAGTAGCAAGTGAAATTCACATTAGTATATTGCTCTAACGTTCTAAAAATGGAAGTAGCAAGTGAAATCCACATTAGTATATTGCTCTAACGTTCTAAAAATGGAAGTAGCAAGTGAAATTCACATTAGTATATTGCTCTAACGTTCTAAAAATGGAAGTAGCAAGTGAAATTCACATTAGTATATTGCTCTAACGTTCTAAAAATGGAAGTAGCAAGTGAAATTCACATTAGTATATTGATCTAACGTTCTAAAAAATGGAAGTGGCAAGTAAAATTCACATTAGTATATTCACCTGACATTTCAAAAGATGGAAACAGCAAGTGGAACTCACATTAGCATTGATTAAACCTTCTGAGTGACAAATGAACTTACATTAGCCAATAATCTGGCTTTGTATTAGACAGAAATAGCAAATTAATATTATATTTATGTGATAATATGGCATTCTGAGAGATGGAAATAATAAGTGATATATATGCACATTATTATAATGAGTTAAGATTCTTAGAGTTAAAAATTTAAATAATCAACTTTTGTACAATGAAGAGTTTGCAAAAAGAAAACATTTTTAACAAATTTGAAATCTATGTTGATGAGACACTCTGACAAACAGAATGTTATTTATGTTACGTAGCATCTGGAGAGAGAAGTACAAATAGTGACTCTGGCGTCAGGTGACATTCTAAGAGACTGAAATGTGAAGAGAAAATGTACCACAAAAAGTTATCTGCTTTCACTGGCTCTGTTTTACAGTCGTTTCTCAATACTTTTGTAATTTTGTAGAATGTCAAAAAACGCTTTATATCTTTTTCAAGACTCTATTATCATTCAACGCAATTCATACAAAACTCAATTTTCTGTCGTTTCCATCTAGTTTAATGAGAAAATCTATCTCTTAGCCTCTTTCTGTCCGAATTTTATTTGTCATATTTTTACGGTGTAAAGGTTTTAGACAAATGAAGCTTCAAAGTAGAGATATTATAACAGCGGCGTGGCGTTTACTCTCCGTGCCTCTGGAAAATTACACATTGGCTAGCTATAAAGTTAGCTTACGCAAAGTTTCAACCCAAACAACTTTTAATCCGTCTAAGAACCTGGAAGAATTATTGAGTTTCAAATAGCAACAAACATAGGATGACGAGTACAGTTTCGAGAGATTGACAAAACGCGATCTTATCTGTAATGTGAGAAGTTGCACATCATTTATTTTAAAATATATTCTGATGGATTTTATTTTTTTCCCTACATTTTTCTACACTAAAGCGCTAAACTTATTTATAATCAGTTATCAACAGTTTTAAGTTACATGCTTTTCTATGAAAAATAGTTATATAATTCCATTCATGAAAACACAACATGCACAAAGGACTCTCTGCACCGTATTCAGTACAGGGATCGAGCTCAGAATTTTAGCGTTATAAACCTACAAGTTTACTACTGAGTCAACGAAAGGGAGGGCAATGATAAACAAGCAGCCTTACAATTAATACATTTTCCTATTTTTCATATTTAAGTGCTCTTAGCTGCATATTACTTCTGCTTTCGAGACATACGTTTTTTTTTGTCCCTAAGTATTTTTTGTCAGGAAAAAACAAGGTTAGGTTTTGATCAAAATTCATCATCTCCTCAGTGAGGAAAAGACAGTTTACAGTGTAATTCTCAGCGTAATTTTATCCTTTTATTACAGTGGTCCAAATGGTTCTCTAACATCCCAAACCCTGAAGACACTGTCTTTATCATGTATTCCAAGAATATGAACTTTGTCTTTACTAATGTCATATATTAATTAACTTTAACTATCAGCAAAGATCTAGGGTTACTGGAATCGTCTGCATATATTCGTGTGTATATGCCTAGTAGTGTAAGTGGGCAAACTCTATTTTAAAGCTAGAATGACATTTCTATGACAGTTGTCACGGATGGTTCCCCATCTAGCGGCGAAGAGTTTGGTACGCCTTTCCTGTACAGAAGGTTGTGGATTATTCTTCTGGAATATGAAGAACCCAATAACAATTGAAAAGTCACATTATGTGTGATGTGTATTTAGAATTATTTGTTATTCATAAGTTTATCACCTTGATATATTAAACATTTTAAGGCAGGGATTTCCAACCTTTTTGTTCCTCTGTACCCCTTGGCCTTGGGCATTCTGACAGGTTCACATGTACCCCTAAAAATTAAGGATCAAAAATTGATAAAATTATATTGATTTTATATTATTCTATTATGACATCTGTATGTGTGGACTGCATAAGGATCTTATAGTATTGATAATATCGATAAATTGAACTCAGCGTATATTTATGTGAGCAACTTTGCTCTCTTTGTCTGACTGTAGATTAAAACATCATGTAAAGTGTAAACCGTGGTTATACTGTCAGACCCCTATGTACCCCCCTGAGAAGTGCAAATGTACCCCTGGGGGTACATGTACCTCAGGCTGGGAATGTCTGTTTTAAGGTAACATATTAGTTTTTCTTTTCGACGGATTAACGTATAATTCAGTCACTTGTTAATCTAATCCAACTAACCAATGATAAATTGTAATTTTTTAATCACCGTTTTCATTAAGCTCAAATTTAATAAAAATGATGGAGAAAAATGTCATTCAATACATTTTTTGTCACTATTGTCCTGACAAAAACCAACAGACTCATACACTACTCCATAATTATAACTGTGCATGTACATACATTGATAGAGTAAAACCAACAGACTCATACACTACTCCATAATTATAACTGTGCATGTACATACATTGATAGAGTAAAACCAACAGACTCATACACTACTCCATAATTATAACTGTGCATGTACATACATTGATAGAGTAAAACCAACAGACTCATACACTACTCGATAATTATAACTGTGCGTGTACATATATTCATAGAGTAAAAACATTTCTTACAGAGAGTGGTGTTAATTCACGGATTACAAGATCTGTTGTCTTGTAAGGCTGATGACGAACTATAAAGTGGCGAAATAGCTCCTAAAAATCTTATACGATATTAGTTTGGGCATTTTTCAAATAATAAATATTTATTTTAAACAGAAACGGAATCTTAACCTTATGTTAATTAACTTTATTATATGCCACACGGTGTCTCACTAGTAAGTTGATGGGCTTATAGCACAAACAATTGGGACTGAATAACCGCGACGGGCAGAGCACAGATGGTCCTTTGTTTAGCTTTGCTCTTAACAACAAAAAAACAAAAAACTTATTGTATTTTCTCTAATGTGAACATGATTACTTTGTAATTTTATATACTTGTTAAACCATTCATCTTCTATTTATTTAATTCACTGCGTGGTTCTGTTATTCAGCCATTGGTAGGTGCACTACAGAGTCTTAACTCTACGATGTGTATGTGTTCACGCTCTCAGTTACTCATTCATCAATATGTGCACCACGGAGTGTTACTTCCACGATATGCACATGTTACTGGTTGTCTCCCCCTGTTGTTCACTCATCAACATGTGCACTATGTAGTCGTATTTCCATGATATGCGCATGCCACTTTTACTCGCCATCACTATGTGCACCATTGAGTCTTACCTATACGTTTTGCACATGTCACTGGTTGACTCTCCTATGTTCAGAGTCAGTTTTTGTGCGATGAATTGTCCAACGAGGCTTTTGCGCAAGCGGAGATTCGTTGCGCAACACAGATTGAAAAAAAAAATCTTGGACTGAAATCTGTAGAAATATTTTTTTATCTCAACAATATATCGCACCATCTCTAAAACTTCAGTTTTTTGTCTTTTCTTTCCTGAACAACTCTCTAAATTTAATTTATTTATAAAACCACCAAAGTAAACTGTTCTTATCAAACATCTATGAAACTCATTTGATAGTGTACTGGTTGACTAGGAAATTTAGTAGAATCAAACTTAAATACTCAAGAATCTTTGCTTCCCATTAAATGCAAATAAAAACGCTCTATTGGACAGCAACAGTTCACAAACTTTACATTTATTGGTGTAATTCTCACGTCAGTCGCTAGTCTTTCTTGTGATCATTTCAATTTTTGAGTCTCCAGCATGCAGGATTCGAACCTTGAACCGTTATTACTATAAGCGAGTGAAAAGTTAATTGCGTGAAAAAAGGATTAGTACTCTACTACCTTTATAAACTTTTTTTTAAAGTTTATGAACTAACGACAACCTATTCATAAATTTTGATAAAATAATGTTTTAATCAATTATTGGGAGGTATATAAACATCTAATTTATAATTTCAGTTTTCTAAGGTTGCAATAAAAAGGTACTCTTGGTTTTGTTTATAAATATTAGAGATTATATAAGTTTTGCTGCTGGTAGAAATAAAATATTTAAAACAATAACTTTTTTTTGGATTAGATACCGTAAAGCAAGAATGTAATTAAGTACAAAAACGTGTATGAAATTTGGGACAATTTAACGCGAAAGCTAGAAAGTATATACCTAAAGCATCTTTGATCACCAAGTCACATTTGGTCAGAAAGAATTAACTGTATTTCAAGTCATATAGTAAGTTGTTAAAAAGTCACTGATTTTCACCATGTTTAGATTTAAGCCAGTTTTTAATTTTACTAACTTGTTGTTAGTCTAGAGCACAATTTGTGATATTTTCATGGCGAACTTTCCAAGAACCAGTAAAATACGTCTTTAGCGAACGATTCTGCTATAATGTACACTAGCTAAAAGCTTCAAATCAGTCAATTTCATGTGTTATTGCATTTGCTGAATTTATGGAAAATGATTGTGGAACAGGTCCAAATAGTAAATAAATAAATGAAAAATAAAACAATATACGAATGTTAGCTGACTGAATGAAAAATATCTATAAAAACAAAACCTAAACTTCATCACGTAAGTAGGCTCTGATAAATTCTTGTAAATAGCTTAGCTCTTAAGAAAGCCCACGTGTTATTGAAAGGATAAAATTTCCAGGAGACACACACACATATATATATATATATATACAAGATACAGGTGACGAGAGACTGCTGTCTCCGTTACTTATTGTATTTAGAGTTAACGAGGGACCAGCAGTAGGGTATATAAGATATAACCGATTGTCTTCGAGCTTATATCACCAGTGTAAATACGATAAGTAACGAGGTTGTTTTAGAGTTTATGTCGGCAATTTTAGTTAAGATGATACCGGGAGGACTACTTGCAGAATGTGGATATTACAAACACGCTTACACTACATTCTTTACTTTAATTAACTAGATTCCGCTCGGAAGAAAACACAAACAGAAAAGATCCGAATATCATGTAAATAAAGACGAAAAACAAAAAGTCGATGAATCCTGGCAGATTCTATTTGTTTTAATCTCGTTCTTATTTACCACGTTGTCAGGCTAAGTTTAATTAATTTTTTATCTTCTTCGATAGACTAAAAATATGGAGAGTAGCAAGAAAAGTTTGGGTAATCGTAATGTTACTGCAGCTGACAAGGATTAGTAGTTAACGTTACAAGTTTTGGTAATTGTAATGTTGCTGCAGCTGATAAGGATTAGTAGTTAACGTTACAAGTTTTGGTACTTGTAATGTTGCTGCAGCTGACAAGAATTAGGAGTTAACGTTACAAGTTTTGGTACTTGTAATGTTACTGCAGCTGATAAGGATTAGTAGTTAACGTTATAAGTTTTGGTACTTGTAATGTTACTGCAGCTGATAAGGATTAGTAG
>NW_013668586.1:14084-18980 GCF_000517525.1 Limulus polyphemus
CGATCTACAGCTACGTCCTTCTTATCTAACAAGAAGCCATATAACGATCTACAGCTACGTCCATCTTATCTAACAAGAAGCCATATAACGATCTACAGCTGTGTCCATCTTATCCAAAAAAAATTGTTAAACAATCTATAGTTATGTCCTTTCTATGTAACAAGTAGCGGTGTAACGATCTAATTTACAGCTACGTCCTTTTTTATCTGACAAGACGATGTATAAAGATATATATCTGCGTCCTTCTTGTTAGATAAGAAAACGTTACAAATTTGTTATAGTGTAAAACTACGGAGTAGGTTATCTGCGCTGTGTCCGCCACGGGGATCAAACCTTATTAACATACTAATACCGCAGAACCTTGATTGGTATGTAAACATCTACTTTCCATTTTCATTTGTGCAAAGATGGAGTCAAAACGTACTCTTGTTATGTGTAAAATATACATTTTGTTGTTTATAAAAATATAACATTAAAGAAGTAGAGTATGTATTTAAATCCAAAAAAAAAAAAATAGGTGTTTATTATTAAACACTTGAATCTTTTTTGTACAAATATAATTTTACTCCGCACTTTTATTAACGTATTATCAAACATCTTTAGTAAACGGCGCTAGCGTAGGTGAGCAGTGTTTGTTTATTTGTTTGTGGTTAAGCGCAAAACTACGCCACTGGTATCGAAACATAGTTTTTAGCGTTATAAGCCGTCAGTTATGCTGCTGTGCCACTGAGGGGCTCGTGTGTAGTAAAGGAATTCACAGTAGTTGCTCCAAACTCTAGAGTCTGTCGTAATAAAATACACTGACGTTTTCTAAAATTCACAGATTTATTTTTAAATTTATCTATAATAAAGCTAGTATAATAGAAGTTTCAATTAGACCCTGAACATTCTTTCTTGGTATTTAATTTCTATTACACAAATAACAAAATCACTAAACTTATTAAAGGCTAATGTTCTTATTACTAAATTTCTATCAATTTAAAATCTTTCTTTACTATAACTAATTTCTATCGAAAACAAAGCGGATTTGACTGAAGGCATTGATTAATTATTATATTTGTCCCTCTGTTGAGTCTAGCGTGGCCTAATGGTTAAAGTTCGAGATCTGAAGCTGCCCGGAAACGTCGCACTTTCAATTGTGATTGCGTTATAAAAGTAAGAGTCAGTACCGGTTTTACGTTCAATGGCGCAACACGAAGCTCTTATTGCGCCGGTTTCTGTTGGCTGACTATCTACCTTCGAGTTAGTAGTTCGGGATTACGGGCGGCTATGTTTCAATCATAGGGGTCTCTTATCTCACTGTTTATCTCACGCGTGTGTAACATGAACATTCACGTGTTGAAAATCCGAACTTCATTCTGTGTATCTGTTGGTCGTTCATTTGTCGATCTGTTAAGGGAAGTTGCAAGGAAAACGACAAACAAAATGATGAGTAGCGTGTATCACCTGTGACAAGATATAAAAGAGGTATCTGGAGAGAACGAAGACCTTGATAATTAGGTTTGTAGTTTCAAAATGAAACAGCATATGATAGCAAGAACACGATCGATTGTTACTGATACGAAGAACCAAGTAGAGTTAAATTAGGGCGAACATCTGCTTCTGTTACTGGTTTTTCTTTAGGAGTCACGTAGAGTTAAGTTCGGGTAAACATGCTCTTCTGTCAAGTAGTGTTAAATTAGGTCGAGTCTGCGTCACTGTTATCAGGTTTTCTTTAACAGTAAAGTACGGTTAAATTAGAGTGAACACGTGTTTCAGTTATCAGTTTTTCTTTAGAAGTCTAGAGTTAAATTAGGGTGAACCTGTGCTTCTGTTATCAGTTTTCTTCAGGAGTCAAGTAGGGTTAAATTAATGTGAGTCTGTGCTTTTGTCAGTTTTTTTTTAGGTTTGGTTTGTTTTGAATTTCGCACAAAGCTATCGAGGGCTATCTGCGCTAGCCTTCCTTAATTTAGCAATGAAGGACTAGAGGAAAAACAGCTAGCTAGTCATCACCTCCCACCACCGACACTTGGGCTACTCTTTTAACAACGAATAGTGGTATTGACCGTCACATTATAACGCCCCCACCGCAGATTGCGAATGGTGCGCCCTAACTATCTGGTCATGCCTGGCCGTTTTTCTTCAGGAGTGAGGTATATATAGTTAAATTATTTGCTTCTGATAGGTGAATGAATCCCATAGAATAAAACCGTAATTCACATATTTTTCAAACACCTTTCTATGTTTCTATTTCTTTAGCTGTTTTCTATATAATTGTCAGTTTGATTCGTTCACTATCTATACATTGGTCAGTTTATCTAAATATCTGTCTATCCATTCATCTATATCTGTCCATCCCTCTATTTATCTATCTGTCTGAATATATATTTGTCTGTTTGTTTATCTTTTGCATTAAAACGTAATCAATAACTTTTTCTGTAATAATTAGTTCAAGTTGTAGAAGTCTCGAAATACATCTTCCTGTAGTTATTTTGTCATATTTCACACACGTGATACTCTGTGGAATATTATCAACGAGCTTTTTGAACTTATATTTTAATTTTTTTGTAAAATACGATATGTGTCATTTGTGCTACTTGAAGTTCTGCTGTATATTCTGAAGATGTTCCCCGTTGACGTCTCACGACGTTTTTCGAAGTCTGCCACTATGGTACAACACATATCACTAAAATAGTTACACTCTAAGTATCCATATTAGGTGTAGGTTTTTATAAGCTAACGAAGTTGGAACAGAGCCTTCATGTTTAATAATTAGCTCAACCTAACACTACTTTTGACATTGCATTCGTCTTCCATTATTAACGAAAGCTGTACATTTTATCTTAAAAAGACGTTAATTTTTCATTTTTTAATCTCCAAAGTGTAGAGTCTCTTCATTACATGGACCATAAGAAAAGAAGATAATATTTTTTTCTCTCTTGTCATATCTTTTATTTCTTCCTCTTTTCTTTATGCTATCGACTCAAATGTTTCTTCAGATCTGGTGAAATTTATCAAATGTAACTGGAAGTAATTAATAATGGCATAAATAATAAAACTAATGTAATGAAGATTTGCTTACCTGTTTGTTGAATTTCGTGAAAGAGCTACTTGAGGGCTATTTGTGTTACTAGCTGTCTCTAATTTAGAAGTGATAGACTAAAGGAAAGATAGCTTGTGATCACCACTCATCGAACCTCTTGGGTTACTTTTCCTAAATAAATAACAGGGTTGACTGTCACATTATAACGACTCCACAGTTGAAAGGGCGAGTTTAGTGATGGGTTTCGATACCGCGACTTCAGGAAGGAGAATTGAGAGCTCTAACCACTAGGCCATGATGGAAATATAGAATTAAGAAGAATTAAACCACAAATACGGAATAACAAAAACTCTGAAGTTACTGGTTATACAGTAGTTTGCATTGTTTTTCGGCTCTCCCCTCGCTCAGTAGTAAGTCTCAGGTCAAATATCAGATTTCGATACCCGTGATAGGCATAACATTATAACCTGTTATGTAGATTTGTGCTTATAATAACAAACAAGCAAACTATGTTTGACTTTTTTCTCAATTTTCTTGTCTGTTTGAAACGTCTGTTCAAGATAAGAAGAAGAAGGAAGATGGAGAACGTGAGATAGCTCCTTGTTAGGTAAGGACACAGCTGTGTCATCATTACACAGCTTATTGTTAGATAAGGACGCAGCTGTAGATCAGCAAACAGTTCATTGTTAGATAAGGACGTAGCTGTAGATCAGTAAACAGCTTCTTCTTAGATAAGAACGCAGCTGTAGATCAGCAAACAGCTTATTGTTAGATAAGGACGCAGCTGTAGATCAGTACACAGCTTCTTGTTAGATAAGGACGCAGTTGTAGATCGTCAGAAAGCTTCCTGTTAGATCAGAAGGACGCAGCTGTAGATCGCCAGAATGCTTCCTGTCAGATCAGAATGATGTAGCTGTTAATCGCTAAACATCTTCTATTTAGATAAGAATCACGTAGGTGTAGATTAGATCGTTATACATCTTGTTCTTTGATAAAGACGTGGCTCTAGATCAGTAGACAACTTCTTGTTAGATCAGAAGGACGTACCTGCTGATCGTTGCTCAGTTTCTTGTTGGTTGAGAAGCGTGTAGATGCATATCTTTATACAGGTTGTTGTCAGATACAAAGGACGTAACTGCAGATTATTAGACAGCCATTGTTAGATAAGGAAGTAGCTGCAGATGATTAGACAGCAATTACTAATCCTTGTCAGCTGCAGTCACATTACAATTACCAAAACTTATAACGTTAACTACTAATCCTTGTCAGCTGCAGTAACATTACAATTACGAAAACTTATAACGTTAACTACTAATCCTTGTCAGCTGCAGCAACATTACAATCACCAAAACTTGTAACGTTAACTACTAATCCTTGTCAGCTGCAGCAACATTACAATTACCAAAACTTGTAACCTTAACTACTAATCCTTGTCAGCTGCAGTAATATTACAATTACCAAAACTTATAACGTTAACTACTAATCCTTGTCAGCTGCAGGAACACTAAAATTACCAAAACTTATAACGTTAATTACTAATCCTTGTCAGCTGCAGTAACATTACAATTACCAAAACTTATAACGTTAATTACTAATCCTTGTCAGCTGCAGCAACATTACAATTACCAAAACTTGTAACCTTAACTACTAATCCTTGTCAGCTGCAGTAATATTACAATTACCAAAACTTATAACGTTAATTACTAATCCTTGTCAGCTGCAGCAACATTACAATTACCAAAACTTGTAACCTTAACTACTAATCCTTGCCAGCTGCAGTAACATTACAATTACCAAAACTTATAACGTTAATTACTAATCCTTGTCAGCTGCAGCAACATTACAATTACCAAAACTTGTAACGTTAACTACTA
>NW_013668586.1:19358-30211 GCF_000517525.1 Limulus polyphemus
TTAGATAAGATGGACGTAGCTGTAGATCGTTATATAGCTTCTTGTTAGATAAGAAGGACGTAGCTGTAGATCGTTATATAGCTTCTTGTTAAATAAGATGGACGTAGCTGTAGATCGTTATATAGCATCTTGTTACATAAGAAGGACGTAGCTGTAGATCGTTATATAGCTTCTTGTTAGATAAGAAGGACGTAGCTGTAGATCGTTATATAGCTTCTTGTTAGATAAGATTGACGTCGCTGTAGATCATTATATAGCTTCTTGTTAGATAAGAAGGACGTAGCTGTAGATCGTTACACAGTTTCTTAATTGTTTCACACTTTTCTTTATATGTGATGAATTTTAGAACATCTTTCACTGCTGCTAAACGAAAGTACAGTTTTTGTGATTTAGTTCCAAAAGTTTGTCACAAGTTATAAAAAATTCTAGTGCGCGAATATCGTGAAAGTTTCTGCGTGTCATTAATATTTGATATTGAAGACATGCGCTCAAAGATATTACTTTTAATATATAAAACTGAAATAATTATTTGAAATTTCGTACTAATTTTTGTTGTAGTTGTTGTCTAACAGGAAGAGATTCAGATGTTCCACGACATTTTTGGAGATTGTGAGAACAATTTTCACCTTGTGTTATTTTACTTGAACGTCGCTAGAGGTCACTTTAATCGCTAAAACAATGATATAGATAAAATATTTTCATAGTGGTGATTATAAAGTATTTACTGTGTTTTTATGAAATCTTCCTGTTTTTTTTTCGATCTTCAGGTAATATTTCTATTTCTATGTTTCACTTTTTCTTCAGGTTTGTGAGATAATCAATGATTATCTAAGTGCACTCTTCGTCCTATCATTTCTAAAGTTAACTGTTATCCTATTCTAGCACTCATTAGGGTATAAAACTTTGAGCTAAAAATTAAGCTTACGTACATTTCACAGTCACAAATTCCATTCTGTTGTATTTTCAATCCGAAACTACCCTAGAGTTATTTTAACTATTTCCAAACAAACTTCTTACTTTCAAGTATTCTTTTTTGCTGTTCATGCTGAGGGCGTAGCTAGGTGGAATCGACAGTTTGCTGCCATTCGGTACCAACTAAAATTTAATACCACAAAGTAGGATGAAGAACAATAAAATACATTTACAGTTTGATAAGGTCTAAAAATAAAAGATTAAAACCATTAAAAGGAATATAGTACTTACGTGATGTGTTCGTTTACTTTCACTGAACCTGTCATTAGTAACTTCAAGACTCTGTTCAATTATGACACTGAATCGACCATTAATGACTTTAAGATTGACCAATTATAAAGGTAAACCTAACGTCAGGAACCTCAAGGCTGCAGTTGTGACACTGGACCTAACATTAGTAACTTCAGGACTGAGAAATTATGATGGTGAAATTAACATTAGTGACTTTACAATGATGAACCTATCATTAGTGACTTCAGGACTGTGCAGTTATGATGATGAACTTGCTATTCGTGTTTCACATGGAGATCCTTGTTACTCGTGTTTCACATGAAGATCCTTGTTATTCGTGTTTCACATGGAGATCCCTCTTATTCGTGTTTCACATGGAGATCCTTGTTATTCGTGTTTTACATGGAGATCCTTGTTATTCGTGTTTCACATGAAAATCTTTGTTATTTGTATTTCACATGGAGATCCTTGTTCGTTTTTCACATGGAGATCCTCGTTATTCGTGTTTCACATGGAGATCCTTGTTATTCGTGTTTCACATGGAAATCTTTGTTATTTGTATTTCACATGGAGATCCTTGTTCGTTTTTCACATGGAGATTCTTGTTATTCGTGTTTCACATGAAAATCTTTGTTATTTGTATTTCACATGGAGATCCTTGTTATTCGTTTTTCACATGGAGATCCTTGTTATTCGTGTTTCACATAAAGATTCTTGTTATTCGTGTTTCACATGGATATCCTTGTTATTCGTGTTTCACATGGAGATCCTTGTTATTCGTGTTTCACATGGAGATTCTTGTTATTCGTGTTTCACATGGAGATCCTTGTTATTCGTGTTTCTCATGGAGATCCTTGTTATTCGTGTTTCACATGGAGATCCTTGTTATTCGTGTTTCACATGGGGATCCTTGTTATTCATGTTTCACATGGGGATCCTTGCTAAATGTACCCCAGATAGAAATTATTGTAACATGCATTTCACACAGATATCTTTGCCATTTGTATTTTTCACGGAGATTTTTGCCACTTGTGTTTTAAACATGTATTCTTGCCATGTGTGATTCAACGCAAAAATTCTTGCTATTTATGTTTCACATGGAGTGTCTTGCTACTTTGTTTTACAGGTAGATTCTCACTATTTGTACATTGTACACATATGCATGATTATTTCTGATTTATTCAGAGCTTTTTATTAATTACGCTTCACGCAGAAATCCTTTTTACACATGTTTCACACAAAGATTCTTGACAACTGTGTTATATAGATAAATCCACACTATTTGTATTTTGCACAAATGTCCTTTCTTTTTGTATTTTACATGTAGAAACTTGTCATTTGTATTTCAAAGACTGTATTTTCCTTTGCTATTTCACGAGTAGATTCTACACAATTTAAAATGTAAAATGTTATTTTTACCCCAAAATTATTTCTGTTTTATTCATCTCTGACGTTGCTTCGCTTGGCAGAGGTGAGTAAAACATTGGTATACAGGCGTTCTTAACATATACGCTATACATATCAAATAAGTCATACTGGTGCTGTAACTATCCAATATCATGGAAAACTTCCTGTCTGTCTGTGGACGCATCATTTCCTAAACGAGTTGACAGATTGAAATCAAACTTGGCATGTAAAGGAAGTAGTCCAAAAGCAAATCAAACGCACATTAAACTATCCAATATATTGAAAAATAAAATATAGAATATTCCTATGTCTTTACTGCAGTAGCTATTGTAAAAAGTTATGTTTGAAGAAAACTCGCACCACAACAAAATTCTATAAGTCAAAGATAGCAAATAAAACTTCAGCATTTAGGCTTAGTTCTCATAAGAACCAAAATATAGAGTTATAAAATATCCAGCTACAATGTGGAGAATAAAGATATTGCTGCTGTTTAACTTCTGGTTTATACTAGGATTAGAATAAGCGCTTAAGCCTGTATTAGAGGAGTAATTCATAATTAAATTTTTTTGGGGGTATTTCTCACTTTTTATGTAGAATATAGTTTTCCTTAGAAGTAAAATTCAAGGTTATTATTAAATTTAATACATTAAATGTACCAAATTCAGACAATAGAAATCTTGACCACATCTCTACTGTAAAATGGGCTGCTTTGAACAAGAAGTGACGCAACTGCTTTGCCTTTCTTGCCAAGTTTCTCGACTTACACCTCCTCACTTTCGATCCAATTTCTCTGTCGTACAACAATTTTCTTGGAGAATAAAAGCTACTGAAAATCCTAGTAGAGGCTTTGCTCATTTTTAGCAAACTTGTGCGTGTTTTCTGCGTTTTCAAGATAAAAAGGAGTGTAGTCTCCTCGAAGTAATCTACAAAACGTTTAAGGTAAGACATTTAAAGTGTATTACAAGAGCTTAAAAAAAAAGTCCATTATGGACTGAAAGTTCACTTTTACTTGTAGACTTTCACCGGATCTGTCGAGCTTTCACCAAGGGTAGAGCTGGGTATTCAACTTTTCACTCAAAAACTTAGTCAAGTTACACATCTGCTTAATTTATGTGTAATTTTGGACACAGATATTTCACAGGAAGATTTCTGCCACAGGTGTTTAACACTTAGATTGCGTCAGTTTTATTTGGTACTTAATTAATTCACATTTAGATTTCTCTGACACTTTTTAATGCCTAGATTGCTGACAATGTTAGTTATGACTTGTATTCCTGCCTCGTATATTTCGCACGTAGACTTTGCACAGAAACTTACCACTTACCATATTTAATTAACACGTAGAGTCTAGTCACTATTATTTCACATGCAAACCTCGCACTTTTACATTATCTCTTTTTTATCCTTTAAACAGTGTTTTTCATCTCTATTTTAAACCTTAATTTTCGCGAAAAAAACAAAAACACATCTCGATTTTTTGAGCTACATGTAGTAGTTGCTACCGCTATCTACAAGTATTATTCTTACTATACATTTGCTTGCCTCGAACTCGTATAGAAGATTGATGGGTCTTGTAAAAAATGCGACGTCTTGATCAGTTACTTACGAGTTGCAGGTATTGGAATAAAAATAGAGGAAAGATAAAGAGGAACAAGACGTTAATAATTCGATTGAGTTTTTGTTGATACATTAAATGGAACACTGTTAGTTTACAAGCAATCTGGAATAGAGCCTATCTATATAATTATCGTGGGATGAGGATAAACCCATTCCGTGAGCTGTAGGTTCTCACAAACAAGAAAAGTGCGATAAACGAAGGAAGAGAAAGTAGTCAAAAAGCTGAAATATGCTGTGATTCACCTTTAATGATGAACTCAAAATCGATTTTAAAAACAAAAATTATGCAACGTATCTAAGAATATTGTAAAACGTAGTGATGAAAATAAATTTTGCATTACTTTTAAAATATAACAATAAAGTATTGTTATTTACTTACAAAATTCTTTGACGTTGTTTTATCCAGCAAAGTCAATTTCGAACATATGTCAAGCTAGTACTTTACCTATCTGAGACAACTAAACATTGAGATAAAAAACAACAAAAACATCTACTTAAGTTACAAAAAGTAATAATTTCATCAAATTAAAAAAATTACTTTTATGCTGAAAAATCACGAATTTTTAGATGAGCTCTCACTTAAAACAAATCTTCAAAATAAACTTCAAAAACACTAAATAAAACTAGTTCACGAAATTAAATAAATAACTTAATGAAGAACAATACCTGGAAAAAATATTTGTTTTTTACTTTTGTGTAATTAATGTTGTTTTTGATTATCATGAAATCAGATATAAAATTAAAGTCGTCTAGAAATACGCTCAAATTTTGTGGAAATCTTGGAATATAAAATTATGTAAATGCTCGTTAAGGTATCAAACATATTTGTAATAATCTTCTATGTTTATTTTAATAAAAAGAAATTTGGAAGACGTCACGTACCAGTTGTTATATAGAACTCTATTTCCGGGGCTCTAGCAATGAAGCTGTGGTCGCCAGTTCTACACCTATCAAGACACATTCCATCTAGAAGAGACTATCAGAGCAAACACTGTGTTTTCGACGTAATAATCTTGTTGCTTACTTTGATAACAGCCGTTTCGTCTGGTAAGTTCAAGTTTCAATTACTATAAAAATAATCTCATTCAAATTTATTTGAAGATTAAATATTGTTTATTACAGAATTGTGACCTACTGTCATTATATAGCTCTTCCAAGAAATCTGATAGAAAAACCTCAATAAAATAATATATTATTTTCTTTTAATTATCCAAAATATTATTATCACTGAGAACTTCATACCACGGTTCACCCTATTACCATTAGTAACCTTTCATATCACTGATAATCTTCACATCACTTACGGCGTTCACAACACAATGCTCTATACATTTTCAATATTCATTAATTGCTCATTTCATGGACATGTTTTTCATTCTATCAGATAGTCAGATGCAAAAATATATGTTGCCAAATTCTTGTTAATTTGTTGCTGTTAAACACAAAGCTACACAATAGGCTGTTTGTGCTCTTACCATTACGGGTATCGAAACCTAAATCTTATCGCTATAAGTTCTCAGACTTACCGCTGAGGCACCAGGAACACCAGGTTCTTAATGACAGGGGCTTAGCGAGATTAAGTGCCTAAAGTAATATTATGTACTAAAATATTCAGCATTAATTAGACCATTTGAACAAGTTATGATCTCCAGGTTAAAACAAATTACATGATACATTTCTTATTAATACTTACTAGTTCTGTATGAAGTATTTTGTGAAAATCAAAATACTGTTATTTTATTGCTCAAAATAAACATTAACCTGCTTTTTCAAATAACCAAACAGTTTCCTGACACACAAACCAACTATTGTAAATAACGCAACGCTTTCCTGATACATAAACCTGCTATTAGAAGTAACTAAATACTTTCCTGATACATAAACCTATCATTACAAGTAACTAAATATTTTCCTGGCACATAAACTTACTATTGTAAATAACGAAACACTTTCCTGATACATAAACCTGCTATTACAAGTAACTAAATACTTTCTTGATACATAAACCTATCATTACAAGTAACTAAATATTTTCCTGGCACATAAACTTACTATTGTAAATAACGTAACGCTTTCCTGATACATAAACCTACTATTACAAGTAACTAAATAATTTCTTGACTCATAAACCTACTATTGCCAATGCAGAAATGATTAATACATAAAAATTTAATTTTTATATCGATTTTAAGGAAAATTACCAAAACAGGATCACACAGTTTCAAACAGTGCAAGATAACAGTGTTTAAAGTCTGAAAAGAATCTTTACACAATCAGGCCAAAGCACTCCATGCTTCTATGAGGGAAAACATCCTAACTATGTGCTATTTTATGCCAACAGACTAACACCATTCTTTTCAAGCACGTTTCGAACGTTAAAATCAAACTCCAGACACAGGAATCTTAATAATAATTAAAAATAAATGAAGTTATATAAACAACGTTCAAAGACTAAATATTATACATTCGAGCGAAATGGGTTATTATTAACTTTGCATTCGTAAAATAAAACGCTAGAAATTATTGTTGTAAGATATATTTTTAATTTTTTAATTTAAATGTTTGCTAGAGGGCGTATGGTGTTAAGATCTGGAAGTTCATGAAAGTTAAGAATCGAAAAGATTCATGTTATTTGTAGAAACAAAGGTACGATGTAAGTAAGAGTATTCAGTGACGAGTTCAGTTACTTTAGTGTCAGTCAGTTATTAAGTTAAGCAATGAATCAATGAGTAATGATTGGGTTAGTTTTGTGATTCAGTGGAAGTTACTCAGTTCAGTGTGGAGGCAAAGAGTATTCAGTTAGTGACTCAGTTCCAAGTGAGTTCGGTTGGTTCAGTTTCAGACAGGCTATTCAGTGTTAGAAATGAGAAATATCACGTCAATTCCGTTATTCAGTTACTCGATCGATTAGCCCTGGAATTCTACAATTAAGTCATAACTGAGGCCACATTCTTTTCGAAGTTTTTGTACTTGATATTAGGCTTACAACAGTACAAATGAATCTTGGTGTAGTAAACATTTGTTGAAAATATAAATAGTTTTGTTATCATTTCGTGGACTGAACTTACCGTTATTTTTACCAAATGATCCAAAAGAATCAGTACAATGGTAAAATACGTTACAACATTACTTTAAAAGTACAATTTAAGCATCTAAAGATATATTTCATTTAGACTGCATTAATAGGCCTTAGGGCTGTATGACACATTTTTTGTAGCAAATTATACAGCTCACCATTAGAACATAGTGTGGTATGCATTTAAGATGTACGATTCTTGATAAACCATTCTATACATTCTGATAAATCTACTCACATTGAAATAAAGCTGTGTTTGAAGTAGCGAAAGAAAACAATCATATTAATAATAATTCCATTAGGATTGTGTCTGAAAAGTTTGCTTTCGAGATGATGTATCATTAACCAAAGTCTTTTAAGCGCTGGAAAAATATGTTATAGTGGTTTGTGATAAAAAAAAGCAGTGTCCGTTTAGATAGCGTGACTTAAGTGAATAACAGCGGTTTCAAACTATCGAAAAAACTTCGAAGAAGATAGTCTATTCAGTACTAGTAAATACAAACTGGTTTAAGAACTATTCAGACTTGTGGTTGTAAATTTGGATAAAATACTGAATAATATAATGTTAGTAAATTTAATCAGTACTAATAAGTACAAACCTGTTTACTAACACTATTCAGACTTATTGTCGTACACTGGATAAATTATCCAATAATACAGTACTAATAAGTGTAGTAAGAACAAACCGGTTTAATAACACTCTTTAGATTTATTGTTGAACACCGAGTGTTACTACGTCTGATCAGCACTAATAAGTACAAACCGGTTTAATAATATTATTCAGATTTATTGTTGTAGACTGGATGAAATATCGAATAATATAGAGTCACTAAGTTTTATCAGTACTAGTAAATACAAAGTGGTTTAGTAACCCTATTTAGATTTATTATTGTACACTGGATGAAATATGGAATAATATAGTGTTACTAAGTCTGATCAGTACTAATAAATACAAAACGATTTAATAACATTATTCAAACTTATTGTTGTAAACTGGATAAAATATTGGATAATATAGTGTTTCATCAGTACTTAGTAGTACAAACCGGTTTAATAACACTATTCATACTTATTTTTAAACATTGGATATTACTGAGTCTGATCAGCACTAGTAAGTACAAATCAGTTTAATAACATTAATCGGACTTATTGTTGTACAGTAGATAAGTTATCCAACAATATAGTGTTAATAAGTCTAATCAGTATTAGTAACTACAAATCGGTTTAATAAAACTCTTTAGACTTATTGTTGAACATTGAGTGTTACTAAGTCTGATCAGAGCTAATAAGTACAAACCGGTTTAATAACACTCTTTAGACTTATTGTTGAGCATTGAGTGATACTACGTCAGATCAGAACTAGTAAGTACAAACCGGTTTAATAACACTCTTTAGATTTATTGTTGAACATTGAGTGTTACTAAGTCACATCAGAACTAGTAAGTACAAACCGGTTTAATAACATTATTCAGACTTATTGTTGTACACCGTGTAAATTATCTAATAATATAATGTTACTAAGTCTAATCAGTATTATTTAATACAAGCCGGTTTAATAGCACTATTCACACAGATTGTTGTACACTGGATAAAACATCGAATAATATAGTGTTACAAAGTCTGATCAGTACTAGTAAGTTCAAATCGGTTTAAGGATATTATTCAGACTTATGGTTGAGCACCGGGTGTTATTAAGTCCAATCAGCACTAGTATGCACAAACCGGTTTAATAGCACTATTCAGACTTACTGTTAAATACCGAATAAAGTAATTAAAGAATAAGTGGAAGTTGTAATGTTTAAGCCCTGACAATGGAGTTGCTGTTATAAAATATCTACTTTCAGTTAGTTGTTTTACAAGTGTGGAATCTGATGATCCATCATGTGACCTGAAATAAAAATGATTGGTTTCTCAGCTTACGCTGTTCGTAAATGAACATTTTGGTAGAGGATACTTTACATCTTTGGAATTTATGACATTTTACTGCAATATGGGGTATGTATTTCATGAATAACAAGGACACAGATAGCGAAGTTTGAAACTCGAAGTATACTTAATGTTCTAATATATCCTCAACCATTCCAGAGCATCTTTAGTGTCTGGAATCACTTGTCTTCCAGTAGCATCCCATGCTTGCTCGATGGGATTAAAGTGGAATCACTTGTCTTCCAGCAGTATCTCGTGTTTTCTCAGTAGAATTAAAGTGGAATAACTCATTTTCTAGCAGTATCCTATGTTTTCTCAGTGGAATTAAAGTGGAATAACTCATTTTCTAGCAGTATCCTATGCTTTCTCAGTGGAATTAAAGTGGAATAACTCATTTTCTAGCAGTATCCTATGCTTTCTCAGTAGAATTAAAGTGGAATAACTCATTTTCTAGCAGTATCCTATGCTTTCTCAGTAGAATTAAAGAGGAATAACTCATTTTCTAGCAGTATCCTATGCTTTCTCAGTGGAATTAAAGTGGAATAACTAATTTTCCAGTAGTATCTCGTGTTTTCTCGGTGGGAGTAAAGTGAAATAACTTGTATTCCAGTAGTATCCATGATCGTGCAGGCTACTTTCTTCGATCAATCTTCTGCTATTCTTCAAGAATTGTGTGGATTATTTTAGCATAGTGGGAGTTGACATCATCATTTATTAGGCATAAGTATGGACCAATTACACCAGGATATAACAGCACAAAAGGTTGTAAATTGTGTGTGTGGCACCATTTCGCGGGATTTAGAGGATGCTATGTTCACCAATGTTCATATCTGGCTACACCGTATTCTTCCACCACTGCCACACACGTTAAGTTCCTAAATAAAGGATTGGACCTGATTCGAGAATTCTCTACATTCCTATATTCCTGTTAACTGGTTGCAGGATGAAACGTAACTCGTCTATAAAAATCTTTATTCGCATGATAGGTATCAACAAATAAGAGTATAATATATAGTATATACTGAATGATCAATCATTTGAATTTCACATTACATGACAGATCACTAGAATGAACTGAGGGAGTGTGATTAACATATTTCACATTATATGACAGATCATTAGAATGAACTGAGGGAGTGCGATTAACATATTTCACAGTACATGACAGATCACTAAAATGAACTGAGGGAGTGTGATTAACATATTTCACATTATATGACAGATCATTAGAATGAACTGAGGGAGTGTGATTAACATATTTCACAGTACATGACAGATCATTAGAGTGAACTGAGGGAGTGTGATTAACATATTTCACATTATATGACAGATCAATAGAATGAACTGAGGAAGTGTAATTAACATATTTCACCTTATATGACAGATCATTAGAATGAACTGAGGGAGTGTGATTAATATATTTCACAGTACATGGCAGATCATTAGAATGAACCGAGGGAGTGTAATTAACATATTTCACATTAGATGACAGATCATTAGAATGAACTGAGGGAGTATGACAGATCATTAGAATGAACTGAGGGAGTGTAATTAACATATTTCACATTAGATGACAGATCATTAGAATGAACTGAGGGAGTGTGATTAACATATTTCACAGTAC
>NW_013668586.1:31211-39723 GCF_000517525.1 Limulus polyphemus
GACAGATCATTAGAATGAATTGAGGGACGTGTGATTAACATATTTCACAGTACATGACAGATCATTAGAATGAACTGAGGAAGTGTGATTAACATATTTCACAGTACATGATAGATCATTAGAATGAACTGAGGAAGTGTGATTAACATATTTCACAGTACATGACAGATCATTAGAATGAATTGAGGGAGTGTGATTAACGTTATTTTATAATAGTGATTTTTATGTTGCCATATCTATAATATGTCAAACTCATTAAAATGCTAATTTTCTAAAGAGGAATACAACACATTATTTATTTATTTCTTACGAAATTTATCCTGTAAGTTTGGAGGTCAAGCAGTGATTTTTGTGATAAAGATATTTCAGTTTTATAACATGCTTAAATACATTTTGCGCATATCACTTTCATTTGAATTATTATATGCAACTCTTAGTGTTAGTTTTGAACAAAAGAAATCACACTTTAAATTCAGTGAAACATATTTGTGTATTTGGACATATGACCACTATATTTTAAGTATAAGATTACATGCGTGATACATGTTGAGAAACACGATTTATATGATATTTAGACTAAGATTCTTTTAGCCTGAAGAACTTTTGTACTGAGTTAAAGGCATAGTCGGCAAGGCCTGTATGATACAGTGTGCAGTTTAAATGTTAATAAATAATTTTAGCATGCATTCTTTATCTAGTTCCTTAGTGATTTACAAGAATGAGAAGAGTGTGTTTAATAATAGTATTCCAACCACATTATATTCCCCATATCCATTGCCGACGACGCGTTTCGCTCAGTCCAGAGCTCTTCAAACCAGCTTGTAAAGGCGACCACACTGTAATAATTGTTATTGTAACAAATGGCTTATAGAAATAATGTTCCGACCACTCCTATGTTTGTTGTATCCTATCCGGCCTCTAGAGCTCTAGATTGTGAGAAACGTGTCGTCGGCAGAGAATATGGCGAATATAGTTATATTATATGGCGATTATCATACATAACGAGCTAGCTAAAGAATGTGATGTTTAAAAATGTAATAGGCCTAATACTGACGTCTTATGATATGTAGGAGTACAATCATGCTTTGCCTGCTCGTGAAAGACATTCACACCATAACAATTGTTGTTAATAATTAAATATTGTTGCTAGAAATTATGTTGGATCAATTGAAAGTAAACTTTCTTAATACAGTCGTTAGCAAAAATTCTAATTCGTGTTACTTTAATTTTACTTTTTCTTTTCAACTTTAAGTTCAGTGAGTTCTTCAGAATGCTACTTGTATGCTTTATAATTTATCTTGTATTCAAGGTATGAGCTTCATATACTCCATAATGAGAAGGAATTTGTTACTGGAGGTATGGTTTATTTTATGCCATGGATGACTGTTAGGAAACCGAGTTTTTAGAATTTGTTTCATAATATTCCCGTAAAGCTATACAATAGCTATCTGTGCATAGTCGTTCATAATTTTGAAAGGATAGTTTAGAAGAAATGCAGCTAACTATCAGCGCCCATTGAGAACTCTTGAGCCACTATTATCTGACTTAACATTACTTTTAGCTCACCAAGTTGCGGAGTGCCTTTTTGAGGCAACAGAACGGGAACCATGAACCTTAAGATTCACATTCCGGTCACGTTAGCCGTTTGATGACGCTCGTTCCGTAAGTGAACTGTGCCACCGCAGCGATAACTTCCCAGTATTATCGTTCCAGAAAAGTAATTGTGCCTAACTTGAGTTTGATGTCTTCGTTTATCCGAAACAGGTTATACCAGCCTGCTGAGATGTTCACAGAAGAAAGTTCGACACGGAAATACCCAACTAAGTGTCTCACTGACAAGAGATTCTTCTTGGGTAAACCATTCTCTAGAATGAGATAAAGAGAAACTACAAGTTTGTTTATGGTTCTCTTGTTGAACTATTTGACATGTTAAACTTTCTCTCAGAATTATTTGTAGTCATATTTTTTTTCTTGACTGTATTGCAGCTTGAGTCGTTTCGTTCGTTTTCCGAGTGACAGCACTTCACAATTCTCGTCCTTCTTAACACTCCAGGGATTAATTTAGTTCTTCGAACTGCCAAGTAAATTTCTTTTCTCCACGTTACTTCTCCAAAGCGAATCCTGTGGGATCGTCAACCACGCAAAGATTCATGCATGTCTGGCCTGGGTTGAATTTTGACGTACCTTGACAGGCGTGAGCTCAATGAATTAGAGCTGATAGGAATGCTTAAAATGAAATAATAGAAAAATATCCCTTACTCTAATGTGGAGAATCATTCCTTTCGATAAATATACTAGATTATATTTAAGTTAACAGGGGTGTAGTTCAGTTGTTTGATTTTAAGACTAGTTACATTGTTTCGAAGAGATGATCGAAATTAATCAAACATCTCATGCATTTCATAAGGTCGGCGAAAGGAAAGTGTACATGTAAAAATACTACGCATCTTTTACATTGACTGCATAATACCATATATTTTGAAACATAAAACAGTTGTTAACTTGCTAGCATTAAGAAGTATTTATGATTTATAAATTGAAATTGAAAAATCAATTTACATTTTCAAATTACCGTAATGGTCCATTGAGAAATTGACAGTTAATAAAAACACAAAAACTCAATAATGAAATCCAAAAATAGCCAGCTACATAAACTTAGGGCAGAGTTTAAATTAGATGAAACTTTGTTTTAAAATTATGCATTTTATACTCGTTTTCCCTGAGATTTTAACTGTTTTACTGATTTGTGATGATTTGGTAAAATTTTCAGATGAAGATCGTAATTCAAATGTATTAGTGGGGAGAGGTATGTAGGACTATCATCATCATCATGTATGATATAGCGAGCCATTTATGTTAATAAGTTATTTTTATATGTTTTTATCAAAGTAACGGAACGAGCAATCTACGAGTTTGATTTTAATTGATCTGATGTTTGCGTAATTATGCATAAAATTTGTATTTGTTGTTCTTGGTACTCTGAAGGCAGTGATGATTATTCCTCGCTCTGTATGGTTCGTAGTTTATGTGTGTGGGTGCTGCATTAGTCCAGACATATTCCATAATTGGTATAATGTATTGTTTGTAAATTTTGATTATGTTTTCTGGTGTGGCTCCTGTGTTCTTGTCTGTTAATCTTTTAACGTAGTTAGCTCGTTATCATACTTTATTCCTAATTTGGGTAATATGTTTATTCCACGTCAACTTTGAAACATAAGTTATACCTAAAATATTTGCCGATGTGACAACATTTAAAAAAGCTCTGTTTAAGTATAGTTCAGGAGGATTTCTTAATATTTTGAACTAGATTTGTTTTAGGAACGTTTTAGGAACAGTATTCTACAATTTGATTCAGAACGGGCTGTCAATTTGTAATTCTATATCGAGAAAGCAGGCAACAGTGCATTTTATGTGATTAACTTAACCAAATAATGTGTAGTTTCCCTAAATTTCCTGAAGCCATTTTGAACTTCGGGTAATTTTGACGTGATCTCAAAGAAAGCTTCCTGGTTTGCCTTCCTTTAGAAACATAAGAACATTTGCCTGCTTCCAAGAGACTGGGATGTAACCAGATTATATACTATTTTTTATTAAAATGGCTTGTACTCCATCCTTACCTGGAGCTTTATGGTTAGTTTGATTTACAGATATAATTACTTCTGATTTTGTTTTCACCTGTAGCTTTATTGTTAGTTTGATTTACAGATATATTTACTTCTGATTTTGTTTTCACCTGTAGCTTTATTGTTAGTTTGATTTATAGATATAATTACTTCTGATTTTGTTTTCACCTGGAGCTTTATTGTTAGTTTGATTTACAGATATAATTACTTCTGATTTTGTTTTCACCTGTAGCTTTATTGTTAGTTTGATTTATAGATATAATTACTTCTGATTTTGTTTTCACCTGTAGCTTTATTGTTAGTTTGATTTACAGATATAATTACTTATGATTTTGTTTTCACCTGTAGCTTTATTGTTAGTTTGATTTATAGATATAATTACTTATGATTTTGTTTTCACCTGGAGCTTTATGGTTAGTTTGATTTATAGATATAATTACTTCTGATTTTGTTTTCACCTGGAGCTTTATTGTTAGTTTGATTTATAGATATAATTACTTCTGATTTTGTTTTTGTCTGTGTTATTTTACTTGCATAATCGTTATTGTTTATATTTTGTGGATTTGTTGTAGTTATTGGGAAATATGGTGTGTATATTTTGTTCTATGTATTCGTTAACTGTGTTAAAATAGTCTGTGTCTATGTCTGGTTCATTGTGTGTTTTAAAGGTTTTTCCCAATTGTTCTTTAAAGACTTCGGTTTTTTGTTCATTTGTATATGTTATTTTCTTTTCATGATGTAAGGCTGGATATATTTTATACCTATTTAGGTTATTTGTAAATCGTTTCAGAGTGTGCCCAAAAGTTTTAATGGTCTGTGTGTTCATTCAGTGTTGAACAAATATTGTCCCAGTTATCTTGCTTTATTTCGTTTCTCAGAGTGTTTATTTGTGTTTTGATGTATAGGTCTCTTGTATTGTTGTATTGTCTTCTCAGTTGATGGCGTTCTTTTATAATATTTATGATTTGGGTGTGAGGTTTACATTTATTTTGATTAGTGTATTGGTTTTGTTTGTTCTGCAGCTTTGCTAAAACACTCAGTAATTGTTTGACACTAGTCATCAATATTAGATGATTTCTCTGCTAGAGTCATTACTGTATTAGGTAATAATTGTTACAGGAAGTTTGCATATTCTTCCCAGTTTGTTTTTTTATGATTAAATTTAGGTTTTTTTATTGGTTTAATATTATGGGGTACGAGATCAAAGACACGTGTTATTGGTAAATGATCACTATCGACGTCAAATCCAACGTTAAAATTTGAACATTACTAATATTTATAATGGCTGGAGACGGCTTCCTCGTCATCGAATTTGAATTAATAATATTTGATGAGCTTATACACAGATCTAATATATCTTTACTATTGTACTGAAAGCTTGTGTGTGTTGGATTTGTATCATTCAACATTCACTACTATCTTCCATTTGTTGTGATTAGCTTGTGTGTGTTGGATTTGTATCATTCAACATTCACTACTATCTTCCATTTGTTGTGATTTCCTTACTCTATAATCTTTATGTTTACTATTGAGATCTAGAATAATTATTAGGTTATAATAATGTTGATTTAGGTTATTTAATAAGTTAATACATATTATTTTGGTGGGAGAACAGTAAATGACTGCTATTGTTATACTACTATTATTTGATATATTCATGATGTCAGAAAAACAGGTAGGTTCAAGAAGTCATGGTACAAAATGATAAGAACCATATAACCCAAGCGCTTTCGAAAGGTGGAATTTTCTTCTTCAGGGCAAACATATTTGATATCTGTATGTCAATAGTTATACATTCATTGTTAGTTTCGATCTCTATCTGTGTTACAGATAGGGTTGTGTTATAAACTACAGTAATACCCCTATTTGGATCATTTTTATTTACTCTATCTTTTCTTATTGAGTTATAACCAATACATTTTAATGCATTATTTGTATATAACATGGTTTCAGTTATAACTAAAACAACAGTATTTGCATGTATTAATGTCTTCAATCTCGTGTCTCTTGGAAGCAAGACCAACCTGGATGTTTATGTGTTGCACAGTGAATTTTAAGCAATTAATGTGTCCGTGAATTGTTGGACGAAGTGTGGAATGATTGGTGTAACGTGCTTTTTGGCTAGTGTATTTATAAATGTTATGCAATCTTATTTTTTTAGGGATTTGAATTTCTTTAACAAAATCATAGAAAGCACTTTGAATTGCTTCTGTGATTGGACTTGTTTTTTTCTTGTGTAACATTGTATTTGTGGTATCTTGTTGTTCTATTGTTTCTTTACTTTGTTGTTGTTGTGTAGAGTTAATTTCATTTGTTTACTGATTTTGTGATTGTGGTTGTATATTTGGCTGTTTGTTACTTGTTTTGTTGGGAACTGCTACTACATGTGTTTTTGTTTGTTGTATGTTAAATATAGCTAGAAGTGGTGTTTTAACTCGTGTTTGTTGCTTGTTTTTTTGGGAACTGCTGTTACATGTGTTTTTGTTTGTTGTATGTTAGATGTAGCTAGAAGTGGTGTTTTAACTCGTGTTTGTTACTTGCTTTATTGGGAACTGCTACTACATGTGTTTTTGTTTGTTGTATGTTAAATGTAGCTAGAAGTGGTGTTTTAACTCGTGTTTGTTGCTTGTTTTGTTGGGAACTGCTACTACATGTGTTTTTGTTTGTGTATGTTAGATGTAGCTAGAAGTGGTGTTTTAATTCGTGTTTGTTTTGTTTCCTGTGGGTTTGGTTCAGTTATGTTTCTGTTGATGTTATATATTATTATTATAATTTCTTCGTATATTTTGGCAGGTTTCGTAACTGGCTGTGTGTTGTTCTTTACAATTAAATCAAAAAATATTTTGTTGTTCTTGCTTGCATTGTGTAATGTGATGTTTTCCACTACAACCCACACAACGTGTGAGAAATTTGCAGGCCGCGGCTACATGCCCGTACCGTTGGCAGTTGTAGCACTGAGCTACAACTACAGCAGGCTGAAACCTTTGATACCAGAGAATGATACATTTTGATATCTGGATATCTTGTGTGTTTTCTGTGTGCTCTTCTTTGATTATGTTTGTGGGTTTCTGTATTCGTGCTGATGTAATTTTTTCCATCTGAGAGAAAGACATGTTATTTTATGTTAATTCTTCTTCAGTTTGTTGTGCTTGGATGTTGTAGTGAATTCCCTTTGTTATAATGATTTTGTTTGTGGTTTCGTCTTTGGTAAGTGTAATGAAATATTTTCAGGTTGGAAAGCATCTTTTAGCCAATCTTGAAGTAAATTGTTTAAATCTGCTGACTCTGTACCTTTGGTTAAAATGCCACATTTAGCTAAGTGTTTAATAGCTGTTATTTTAGCATTTGGCTTACATCTTATTATTTCAGCCGCTAATTTTGGTTCTTTATAAGAGTTAGGTATACCTTCAATTATTACTGCATATTTTGAAAGGTTTTTAAGTGCATAATGCGGAGAATAAAGATATTGCTGCTGTTTAAGTTCCCGCTTTTTTCTGATTTACAACATTTAATTTCCGGTTTATACTTGGGTTAAAATCAGCGCTTTCGTCTGAATTAAAGAATTATTTCATAACAGAAATATTTTAAGGGTATTTATTACTTTTGATGTAGAGTATAGTTATCCGTAGAAGTAAAATTCAAGATTATTATTAAATTTAATACATTAAATGTACCAAATTCAGACAATAGAAATCTTGACCACATCTCTACTGTAAAATGGGCTGCTTTGAACAAGAAGTGACGCAACTGTTTTGCCATGCTTGCCAAGTTTCTCGATTCGACTACTAAACCTCATCATTTTTGATCCATTTCCTCTGTCTTAAAATAATTTTCTTGGAGAATAAACGCTACTGAAAATCCTCGCAGAGGCTTTGCTCATTCTTAACAAACTTGTGCGTGTTTTCTGCGTTTTCAAGATAAAAAGGAGTGTAGTCTCCTCGAAGTAATCTACAAAACTTTTAAGGTAAGACATTACAAGTGCATTACAAGAGCTTCAAAAAGAAAGTCCATTATGGACTGAGAGTTCACTTTTATTTGTAGACATGCACCGGATCTGTCGAGCTTTCACCAAGGTCAGAGCTGGATATACAATTTGCCTCTCAAAAAATTAGTCAAGTTACACATCTAATTATCATGTTATTGATTTAGTTCATTTCTGAACATTATTTTTCACTGTTAACTTTGTATTTGGGTTAAGCTGGATTATAGTTGAAAATATTAACACCCAAATGATGATTTGATACATTCTAATCACTAAAGGTTTTAGTTTCCTTGTGTATTTATTTGTTTACATATAGTCAGTTGTTTACGTAAAATTGGCTTCACTAATTCATAATGTTTTAGTTTTACGTAATTAGCTTACTTTTTTAATCGGAAATTATTAATAATGAAGGTGTTAGGCAGTTTCTCTTTCTATGTAATCGAACCATCAAATTATATCAGTGCTATCTAGTTCGCTCACTGTTGAGTTTTTTAATCTCTCACAATACATTCTTTGGAGGCAGTTTACACAACAAACAGAATAGTGTAGAATTAGAGGCCTAGTTTCCTGTTTGATAGCCAGTTCTGAGAAAATAAAGCAATCTGGTCAGTACTACACACGTAAATAATAAACAAAACAAACTCTAAGAGTATTCTATAATAACCATCATTTGAAATGAGTAGGCAGAGCGTGACCTAATGGTTAATGCCTGAATTGTGGATCTAAGGTTGACGGTTAGTGTCCTTTTGCCACAAAAATGAACTCCGCACTTTGAGGCCATTGGTACACAATAAGAGCGAAGACCAAATTCTGCTATTCCATGGCAGTGGGTGATGTTGGTCAGCTGCATTTCCTCTCATCTATAAGTTAAAAATTAGGGACAACTATTCCGTGGCAGAGGGTGATG
>NW_013668586.1:40723-42389 GCF_000517525.1 Limulus polyphemus
CATCTATAAGTTAAAAATTAGGGACAACTAATCCGTGGCAGAGGGCGATGTTGGTCCGCTGCATTTCCTCTCATCTATAAGTTAAAAATTAGGGACAACTATTCCGTGGCAGAGGGCAATGTTGGTCCGCTGCATTTCCTCTCATCTATAAGTTAAAAATTAGGGACAACTATTCCGTGGCAGAGGGTGATGTTGGTCCGCTGCATTTTCTCTCATCTATAAGTTAAAAATTAGGGACAACTATTCCGTGGCAGAGGGTGATGTTGGTCCGCTGCATTTCCTATAATCTATAAGTTAAAAATTAGGGACAACTAGGAGTAGATAGCTCTTATGTAGCTTATCGCGAAAATTTTAAACAAACAAACCTGAACGAGTTCTCTGTCTGGCATCAAGCGGTAAACATAGTCGACATTTAATCCTGCTACTTTTAAACTACTTTTATTTTAAATACAAAGTTTTTTTCTTCGTTAAACATAATTTAATCATGTCTTTGTGAGATCTCAAATAATTTGTTTATTAATGGCAGATTTTTGTCTTTCTTTACCATAACTTAGCCTTTTGTCTACCAAGGAGAAAACCCGAAGATGCGACCATAATGTAATTATCATGTTTATTTTGGACCCCATATTTCTCCATGTCACGACATACATGACCCTTAAATTTTCAACTGAGAACATTGTCTCACTTGAATTCAAAACTATAGAATATTGAATCAGATAATTCACAATAAAAAAACAGAAATTATGGAGTTAATAGTTTCAACATTCAAAAAGCAGGTCACGAAGAACTGATTTTAAAAAACTTTGGGTCCATGTCTTTTTAAATATTGGAACCATAACGAGAACATAATGTTTATCAGAACATTGATAGACAACTAAAAACTAAGACCAATTTATGATGTGCCTTAAAAGTGTTTTCTAGCTGAGATTTAAGTGAACAACTCAGGTACTCATAACGAGAACATAATGTTTATCAGAACATTGATAGACAACTAAAAACTAAGACCAATTTATGATGTGCCTTAAAAGTGTTTTCTAGCTCAGATTTAAGTGAACAACTCAGGTACTCTCAAATACCTCTTGGGAATAAGGAATTCATGGAATTTCTTAAGAATCTCTTATTTTCTGACGCATCGAATTAATATGAAAACTGCCATAGTATTTAATTTTTATTCATTTTGGAACACACATTCATTAATTGCATAGCTTTCATTCGTGTTTGATCCTGTTACTTATTATCATTATTGTACTTCATACAGTGATTATGCTAGCAAATAAAAAGATAACGACTGTACTATGGGGTCTTAAACTATGGCTTTGTTGCGGCTGAATAACTTTCAACGATCAGAATTACCTGTTTGCAGTAGGAACACAGTACCCTAATTGTGATACAAATTGTGAGCGTCAAATACTTCTATTTATAATTGGTCCCTTGACGTACTTTCCCGTGTAGAGTTCAATCAGTTAGCGTCTCGTGTTTCCTGAACTGTAAAAAATTTCGCGCACCGTTTCAGTATAAGCTTTTATTGTTGGGGCCTCAAGAGTGGATATTTTGACATAATAACGAATTATAAGTTTTCTCCAGAGACAGACAGACGTATTGGCAGTAAAATTAGCTTATAAAGGGCGTCCCTCGGTACAATAGAACATGAAAACCGGAACACATG